>NC_068985.1:6906266-6908057 GCF_001194135.2 Octopus bimaculoides
TGTGTGTGTGTGTGTGTGTGTGCGTGTGCGTGTGTGGTGTCCGCTCAATTCCTCGAGATCATAGGGAAAATGGAAGAACTAATATCTGAGTTAAAAAAAGTTTATGTTAAGGTTTGCTGTTCTACATATTTATTTTTTCTTAAAATCCAAGATTGGGTGCATCTTCATTTAGAAAAAATATTTGGGCTTGGATCATATGACATTTTTTATACGCAGGTTCACATCTCTGTATTTTGTTTTCTTTTCGCATGGTTTTCTTTCATAAATGTCTGCAATTTAGTCCTGGTAAACCTTTCTTCACATTTAATTACATCAATAATATTTGGATAACTAATACTCACTCTGTTTTTCAGCGCGCTGTGGTATGCTTCTAAATTATTTTAAGTACGAGCAATCCCCGTCGTACATCGATCCTAAACTTTCCATATAGATAATGAAAATGGAGATTCAAGGTGTAGCCTCCTCTGTCAAGTTTCTCTACATGGTCCCATATAATTATTTTCAAAATGGGATTCAATTGAATGTGGAATATCATCATCCTCTGGAAGTTGTTCATATCCATCTACAACGTTATCAATTGGCAGGAAGGTAAGGGCAACAAAACATAATATTTTTAGACTAAAACTGTCATCTTCGGGATATCTGCATTTTTGTCCTTCTTGCCCGACATGCTCGCACACATTTTGTCCTAAATGAAGCAGGCATCATTTCAAATTCAACTCAGGAAACAATTCCATAATCATATTATCAGGTCACTCATTCTGCAGTAATTCATTTATTTCAGCAAAAAGTCTACTATATGTGTCTTGACGTTTGGCAGAGAGCATTGCAAACAATCTTGGGGCATTAGAATTACCAATTTCAATGTGAAATACGTATATATATATATATATAACCGAAAAAAAAAATACTAGAACAATACTTAAATGTTCCATTTGCCGCCCAGTTCTTGTGCTGTTTTAATTGTCAAAGTACTTCATCACTTGCAAATATTGGTATTCGTTTTGAATCTTCCCTCCAGCTGTCATATTATAAAAAAAGTTTCATCATTGTCAAGGTAGCATTATTCACTTGGAATGGAAAACCCAACATTTGTAAGAGGGGTGGCAGGATAGTTGGAATCAGCTTGCCTCCAACGTCTAATATATCTATTAAGCTGTGCAAACGGAGGTATTTCCGAGAATTACAGCCGTTTAAAATCTGACCTTCACTAACGATAATTGAGCGAGGGGTATCACGTGATAAAATAGATTTTACTTTAATATTTGAAACCGTTATCTTTGCATTTACCACTGCTGCAGTTGCATCGTGGTAATGGATCCCGATCTTCTTAAACTCTTTATAAATATCATGTGTATGAAGTCTCGCCTTGCACATACGATTTTCGTACCTCCACTGTCTTTAATCCATCTGCATTCTGCTTATTTTTTTATGTATATATAATTTTCGTGATCGATCACTTTTATTTTTTCCTTTCTCTGAAGTTATGATCTTGCAAGTAGTCATGTTGATGGGTAGGCGTATTGAATAAATTTAATTCGATTTGCTTCAAAATCTTTGTTCGTAAACTGTTCAGAACAGATACTGAAGAGAGAGCGAGAGGGGGGAGGGGGGTAAAAAAAGGAAAAGAAGTATCTAAAACTGTTTAACGACAATTTTTATTGTCGTGATTGTTCGAAACTTTCCCTCGAAAATCATATCTAGGAGTATTTTGGAACGAATTGGCCAGCGATGAATTGACTTGACGACGAAATAACGGGGGTGGGGCGAATTGTCCTAGCACCGTATATA
>NC_068985.1:6908828-6911862 GCF_001194135.2 Octopus bimaculoides
GTTTGTCCCTTCGACTAAAATTGTGACCGCAGCATGGTCACAATTTAACGACTGAAGCAGGTAAACGGTAAAAGATGAAAATAATGGATTGTAAATGAATCGATGAAAATATTTATTGAAAGCAAAGAGAAGACCTGGTTGCAAAGAATCATTCGAACTTAGTTGGCTGCTGATTATTTGATTTCATAATGAATTTTCTATATTAAAATGAAACAATAAATATTTTAGCAGAAACAATTAAATAAATGCTTTTTTTATACCTAAGTACTCATGGGATTAATGAAGGAAAGTATCTAAGTTATTACAATTTGCAAGGCATAACGGGAAGTACCGATATCGATTAGCCATTCCCTAGTCATACATTTTCATGCGTGGATCATAAGAAAACAAACCACTGTATGATAATTTCAATACGAACTGTAGACGGAATATATTAGATATTATCAAATATGTATCCTGTACTTTTACACGTCTCAACTGATTTTCTATCAAACTTGATCAAAATCATTATTTTGTCCTCGCTATAATTATGTTTTCCCGGGGAAATACTATATTCAATTAACTAAACATTCCATTTAATAAACACACGTCATTATGAGATTTGAAAATGAAACATATCTTCGTTTTCACACGAAGCATCAACCTTCTATGGCATGCTGTTAAACAGCATGTATCTAATGCTATTTGCATAGGATGTCTTTTAGAGAACACGTATACTATATATTACACCTAAGTCAAATTTTTACGAAATTCTAGAGATGTTATATAAATCTATTATTGAAGCTTTTATATCCGTTAATACTAATTATCCGTATTCATATCGGAGAGGTTTTAGAAATGTAGAACATTATAATACGATCTTCCAATTTACTAATAGTTGAGAATTTGTTCAATCTGGAAAAAGCTGAATCAATCGCTTACACCATGGGAGTAAAAGAATGAAAAGAGGTAAACGTAATTTTAGTAAATGGCAGGTGGGAAAGAGCTTCTGGTTTCATATGAATTCATTTTTCTTAAAACTACTCACATAATATACTGCTATTTGCTTTTATGAATTACTTTGCCAAACTCTCTTATAAATGGCATCAAAAGTAAAAGTAATATCTATTTTCGATTTTAACTTTTCACTCTCCTATGCAGAAAGACCAATTAACAGACACGCCAAGTTATGAATAACGCACAACATAAGTGCAGATATAGTTTATCCAAAGATTATCTTTTTTTTTTTTTTTATTTTTATAAACGCTAAAACAGTGGTTCCAAAAATATTCACTACCAGGGACCTTTTGTATTTAGATAAATTATCTCGTGAAGCGATAGATATTTCAAAGATGAAGAAATTTCTATTATTAGCCCCAAACTCAATTTCTCTGTTTCATCTCTGAAAAGAAAATCACCTGCACTAAAATATGCAATTAATGAGTAGAATGTTATTTTTTTCAACTTTTATTTGGTAAGATTGATTGTTGTTTTTGATTCTATGTTGTAGATTCCAGGATATTTGTAGTTAGTTTTAAGCAGATATCATCCTCCACATCCAACCAATTTCTGTAATTGGATTTTATATTAGGCGTACGAACAAAAACCTACACACAAAAATACCAGTTAAGAATAGCATTAAATATTTCAGTTCTCCAGATATCAATTCATGCTTACACAATATTTCAACGAGGCTATTTTCTTCATTTGACGTTAAATATTTGACATTCGTAACTTTTACATCCAACAGTCCACTAATCCAATAGTTATTGCTATCTAGAAGAGATAAGTAGTCTCTCACATTATTCTTTAACTGTAAGTGCTGAATAAAATCGTTTCTATTTCTTCATAGAAATTACCAGGGTATTAGAAAGCGCTAGAATACTCTGCTCTGCGGTGGCATTGTCTTGAGGCTGCTAGTGAACAAATTGAACCCCTTAGTTACTCTTTTAGGGTCGGTACGTTTTCTAGCAGGCTCTTTTGCCAAACTACTAAGTTATAGGAATGTAACCAAACAAGGGGCGGAGTAATCCGTCGTTTAATCGGGCACTACCAGAGAGCCAGGAGCTCTGTAGTAGCCCACACTCTACAAGTTAACTCTACTAATACACACATTCAAAGGGACCCGGTAAACAGTTATCCCCGAGGGCCCTTAATAATCTCAGTCCGTCCCTGAACCAAACCAACGCCAGTTCTCAAATGGTGGTGGGACGACAAACACAAAGACACATACACACAATGTTCACACACGCACATATTTACATACACATACAAATGGTCTTTTTTCGATTTCCATCATCAAAATCCTTATTAAATAAAAATGGCAGAGGAATCCAAGAATAAACAAAAGCCATGTCTAACACTTACCAAACATAAAAGTAAGAACTAGGTGTGTCCCTCACCCCTCATATAACAGAGCAGAGGGCTATATACATGTAATAAAATGAGACAACAAAACCAAGGTTGTGCGGAAATTTTAGGAGATTTATAAAAAGAAAGGTAATCTTACATCTGTTTCTCGGATATTAAGGATATCTCTTCATCAGAAATGATATGAGAGAGTTAATTAGAGGGATATATAGTAGAGTTCAATATAAGGAGGCATTTGGGAAAAGGGTGGATGTAGGAAGTATAAAAGGAAGTAAGAGAAAATAAAAAAAAGTAAAAACTTAAGTAGGATGTTACAGTTGCAGTTCCAAGTAGAATGTTGTGTAGAATAGTTAGAAATTCTTCTCGTTCGTGGTTTTTAGATTTCGATAGGAGCTCGCACTATTCACTCATAATAATAACGTAATAGCAAAATATCAGCTACCAGAACCAGCTGTAAGTTTACCTTTCTCATTATAAATGTCGTATTAATGCCACACAGTCTTGGTTTTGTACTCTCATTTTATTTAACATATACATACTCACACAAGACCCACATTAGACTCCTCATTCGTATTATTATTATTGAACCGAGAGTCTAACTACCGTCCTCCCGTAACATTTGCATAGCCTTACCTGCCATCTTGGGTCTTCTGGATATCAACACATCACACACACACGCACGCAC
>NC_068985.1:6914048-6917386 GCF_001194135.2 Octopus bimaculoides
ATATATATATATATATATATATATATATGTGTGTGTGTGTGTGTGTGTGTGTGTGTGTATACATACATATATATATGTAAACAATAATTTAAATAGAGTGATTCAACTGACAGTCTAATAATTTATTTATGTGACAATATAACATAATGTAATATGAACATAATAAAATATAAGGTTACAAAAAAATCATTAAAAAAAAATTATATGAAAGATGTTATTATAATGATTAGAATAGTTTTTTCAGTATGTAAAAAAATTGTTTAGAATTATCTCTTCTTTTAGTAATAAAAGATAAGACAATTTTTACAATAACAGAAATAATAATACTATTACAGAGGATGATCTAGCTAGAAATTCCGATTGTAGATATAAGGATTAATGTTATTTTAATGATTTTTGTTGCAAAACAATAATATATATAGTTGTAGGGTTGATTCCGAACGGAAAAAAGTATTTTAACATAGTGGGGGCGGAGAAACTTAATAAAAAACGAATCGTAAACCCTCAGGTACACCTTTAGCAATAGAGATAGGTTTAAGAGTGTTTGTCTGAGTGAACTAATTTGGAAATTGAAGGATAGTGAGAAATTATACGGCACAAATGGGAAAATACTTAATCGTGCTATATCGTACAAAATTAATGATGCTAGAAGCAACCTATGCATAGATGAATATTATATCAAATATTAACATCTAAGAAGAAATTACTTAATGATAGACGCGAGAGTGTTCGATCTTGTACACACAGTTCTAAATATGTGTTTAGAAAATTTTAAGTGTGTATATATTTGTACTCGTATGTATCCCTTTATATGTACACTTGTATATGTATGTTTGATCGTATATTTGTATACGCACGCACACACACACACACACACACACATATATATATATATATATATATATATATATATATATATGGGAGAATTTACGAAAAAAACAACAGACGAGGACAGGTGGTGTAAACTACAAAAGGATGTATTAGTTTAACGCTCGGGAATAGAGAAAATCTTTAACGCTTGGAGCTACGCTCTTCAACAGAAAGAAAAGGAGAAAAACACGGAGAAAAAAATATATATGTATGTATTTGTAATGGTCTTTGTATGTATATCTCATGCTATATTTATTTGTCGTTATGCATATGTATATGTTTGTGTATGCATATATATGTATAGATATGTAAGAATATGTGTATATATGTCTATATATGTGTGCATATCTGTATATCTTTAAGTTTTGCCATCGTAATCTATATAATGTAGAATTTAAAAATAAATTAGTGGATTAATTCAAAATATTTTGATTCTTTCTAATGCTAATCCGTGTAGTTAATGCAAAATAAGTCATAATATTAGTATCTTAATATTAATTACATATTACAAATAAGATTTCATTATTATACTAAATAAGTATATGTATTAATACGTTCATTTAATTCATCAAATGATAATAATAATAATGATGATAATAATAATAATAATAATAATAATAATAATAATAATAATAATAATAATAATAATAATAATAATAATAATAATAATAATAGTAATAATGAAGATGATAATGATAATAATGATAAATGAATAGCTTTATTTCACTTAATCACTAAATTTAATAATCAACATATTAATTAATAAAGTATTGCATTGTTTATAATTTGTATTCTTATTACAACGGTATAATTTTATTTCTCAAAGTATTCATAAAATTTGGATACATACTATTTATAATCCTTTATCTAAAAAATAATTTTAAATGAATTTTTCGAGGATCGTTACTCAATCCTTGTTTTTGCTTATCGTACTTTATATTACGTACTGAGTTCTCCCTTCCATAATATACGAACATAGGGGCATCAACTTGTTAGTTATTGTGAATAATTCTTATTTAAGTAACTTCAAATCTGATTACTTCTGAAAAACTAGTAATATATTGATATCCATTATTATACCCTAACTCTATATTTATGGGGTAATATAGGTTGTAGTTTTTATAGATCTAAATTTATCTTCATATTTATTACGGACTTCTCCCTCCGATAAATTAAATGAATAAAGAACATTTTTTGTTAGTTACTTTACACAACTTTTGTTTTATATCAATAAATTTAAATAAAATAGAAAAGTTATATATTACCAATACATTAGTATATTAACATTTATAGTGATTCACAAGTTTTACTACAATTTCTAGATTAAGTAAGACTCTGGTACTTAATATATATCCATATATTGCTGTTGCATGTTATTATAATAGCCAATGATTGTCTTCGACCTAAACGAATGTGGATTAATATTATTTGAGATATATAGAAATATATTTCGATAGATGTAGATTCTATTTACTTAATTATGTTGTCCGTTATAATTTTGTTGTTTTTTTTTAAATGTCATTGCTATGTAGTTGGAAAGTTAACACTTACGCTCATAATACACAGGCATTTGAATTATTGCTTTTACAATCCAGCTGTCCTTTCATACGGAATTTCGTTTTTCTATAAAACCAAGCTCTGATGAGACATATACAAGTGGATATGAATTGTTAATACACTAAATAATGTATATATTTTGAATGCATATACATGCTGGCTCTTTTGAGTTTTTTAAGGATTTTTTAATGTTATCTTATATTCATAACATATTATGTTATAATATAATATAAATAAATTATTGGATTATGATTTGAATCTCTTTATTTAATTCATTGTTTCTAATTTGCATTATACCCATATTTATGTAGACAAGGACAAATATTCAGAATTTAATCCAACTTCACCTGCACCTCTGAAAACCTCATTTATGTAATCAGATAGTCATGTTGCCATAAAAACTATACAGGGTCTACAGGAATGCAAGAATATCGATCAGACGAAGATGTACAGGCCACAAACAACAAATACCTTTCCCACAATATCGCTGTATATATCTCAGTGATAATCTTCTTGTTATATCATTTTGCTATTTGTACCTCAACACAAGTGCGACGAAATAAAGAGGCCTCATTCATGGAAAAATATAAACCAGAATTAAATATAAACCCATATTGAAAATTATGATTCATCCCATGTATTGAATATAATATTGATATAAGCCAGAATTAAATACAAATCGAATATTAAAGATTTACCTCCCCTTTACAGAAACATAAGTCCATCTTGACATAGCCGAGTCTATCAGACTAGCCTGATAGACTCGGCTCTGTCAAGATGGACTTATGTATTCTTCCTCACATTTGGATTTTTATGTATTCTCTCTCCCACTTGGATTTGAAATGTAGCCACATTTATAATATGTCTTTTCTACAGTATTTTTTTCTGCATTTTCGTGCAGCTGAAGATTG
>NC_068985.1:6917522-6919439 GCF_001194135.2 Octopus bimaculoides
CTATATATATATATATATATATATATATATATGAGACAATGAAAATGGAAAAAATTGAGGTACAGACGTTATACATTTGAAGACATTCAAATTCATGCAGAGAAATTCCTGCCTACAGCCATTTTCACACCCAATCAAATTAATTACAGAAATAAAATTCAAATTCCCATATTAGAAACCAGTTAATATTCTCAACCGGAGAACTAGAATGTTTGCATAAGCGCAGGAGTGGCAGTATGGTAAGTATCTTGCTTACCAGCGACATAGTTCAGCGTTCAGTTCCACTGCGTGGCACCTTGGACAAGTGTCTTCTACTATAGCCTCGGGCCGACCAAAGCCTTGTGAATAGAATTGGTAGGTGGAGACTGAAAGACGCCCGTCGCATATATATATATATATATATATATATATACACACATCTGTGTGCTTGTATGTCCTCCCAACATCGTTTGACAACCGATGCTGGTATGTTTACGTCCCTGTTCCTTAGCAGTTCGGCAAAAGATACCGATAGAATAAGTACTAGACTGACAAAGAATAAGTCTTGTCGATTTGCTCAACCAAATACGTTGCCCCAGCATGGCCACAGTCAAATGACCGAAACAAATAAACGAATAATAGGATACAAGAATCCCTTAAGGGACTTTACTACCTTGACTAAATAATATATATAACATATATATTGCATATATACATCCATATATATATATATGTATATATATATATATATATATATATATATATATATATCAGGGACGTGTTGTCTAGGCAGGCAAGGTAGGCAATGCTTGCCTTGAAGAAAATTGATCGATAGCAACATTTCCCTCTCATGGCAAAATATGCACTTAATTCAATAAAATTATTAATTTACTCTGATAACTATGCATAAAATTCAAAATACTTAATTTCCTTGTAGATTAGGTAGGCATAATTAGCCCCTGCTTTTCAGCCTCAGTTTTTGAGCTACGTGCTGCATATGTGACAACAACGCTTGCTTTACGCGCTACAAAGGCAGAAAGAGATATGCCTTCAACTCAGTTACACCCATATGTTACGTTTATTGTTGTGCGTTTTAGTACATATAGCTCGCCATCTGCCTACTCTGAGTATCTACTGATATATAAGTGTAGGACTTTCTACTCTTTTACACTCGGTATCCTACGCTTCGGCTGCACCTCCCCTACCCATGGATCACACTGGACTCTTCCTTTCGTGAGAAATCGCTCCAATACACCCGGATATTTGAACCTTTTGAAATTTTCTAAACTTTCTTGTACTTTCTGCTTTTCGTATTGTCGTTTCTCTATTTCGTTCCTCTATTTCTGTATTTCTTTTTTGTCGAAGAGCGTAGGCTCGAAACGTAAACGATTTTCTCACTAATACATCCGTTTGTTGTTTACACATATGTCTTCGTCTTTTGTTGTTTTTGTAAATTCTCACTATATATATATATATATCTTAATATATAAATCTGAAGTTTTGTGTTTGTGTGAAGCCTTTTTGAATGTTTATAGAAATCCATATTTTCCACTTTTTCGTAAAAATATTTACATCAATGGAATTTTTCCGATGTGAACTTTCCAGTGCAGTAATTAGATTTTTAAAATTCCGTTTACTTTGTGTGATTTAAGGGAGATTTGGCTGTTGTTTCTAGCAACTTTGGAAGGTCATAACTATCATAAAAATGAATATTTTTTAATGAACTTTTCTATGCATATATTGTTTATTATGTAGATTCCAAATATACAACAATTTTCGGTGGAAGTGTTTTGGAAGGGGGTGGGGTACAATATTCGGAAATTCCACTTAAATTCCTCTTAACTTCCAAGAAAATGAATATTTTTTCATGAAATTTTGTACAAATGTACCTTGATGTACGTATATTTCAAGCATGTAGGAAGTTTGAAGGAAACAACT
>NC_068985.1:6920779-6922387 GCF_001194135.2 Octopus bimaculoides
ACGGATGAAATCTACGTATGCTTAATAATTTTACGCAAAACAGCCTTCAGACTTTCCCTATTAATTTCATCGTCTTTTGAATTATGAACATATTTACATCATAAGGGTTTTTTCGTTGTAAGGCTTTCTTTTTTAGTTGATTTTCAGCTAGCAAGACTTATCGTAGATGGCATAATAAGTCACACCCGGACAAGGTCGGGTTATACTGCTGGTATATATATATATATGCATGTTTATCGGTATATATTTAAACTTAGTGTGTTTTACCGGGGTTTTTTTCAATCTCATAATTCGCAAACTCAGATATAGTTCAATCTATTATCTTCATCTAGATATAATTATATTTGCAATTATTGAAACTCATTAAATTAGGTTTCTCTTACATGTATGGAACCCATTTATCTTCTCTTCAAATGTCATCATGCGACGCTGCAACAAAAATCTATTGCTAATTAATTTGGTAGACTAGAAAATGAATATGTGAGCCACACCGCCAGAATGTATAAGAAAAAGAGATGTATAGAAAATTAAAAATGATAAGCCAAAAATAATGAGTTGAATTGTTTAGAAAGGATTAACTGGGGGAAAAAAAGACGCATGTAAAAAGCATAGAGATTTAACATGAAACTAAACAGAATCGATCGCAAAAACTCAAATTGCAGAAAAGTGAGAAAAGAAACGAAATGTCTTTGAGTAGATGTTATTGATATAATTAATTGGTTGAATATTATTTTCCTTTTTATTATGTAAACTAATTAAATTAAAATAAATCAGAGATGTTACATACGTGATAAAGTTATATGAAGCTGATGAGCGTAGAAAATGCCCTGATTACATTCAATACGTTTAAAGAGTTAAAAGAGGAGTTCATTTGATTATGAAGATATACTAACTGAAGAAGAAATGTTCAGGTTAACCTGCCGCAGCCGTGGTGGCTGTGTGGTTGAGCAGATCAGTTTACAACTACATGGTCTCAGGTTCAGTGATACTGCGCAGTAACCTTGAGTAAATATTTTCTATTATTAATACCTTGTGAGTGAATTTCGTGCATGGTGATTATTAAAAGTCATTTCACTGCAAAATCATAATTGCCATTACTAATCTATTAATGACTCGTATTCCAAATACGCTGGCGTGTTCTTACCCGTTCATTACGATGCCGTTATATTGTTTCTTACAGTGGATCTAGTTCAAAACGGGGGCACCAGTATTTTCTTAACGAAACACTTTGAAACTTGGGACACTGCTAGAATGTGTCATATGAAACATCTTTTTTCTCTTAGTCTTCTTAACAAAAAAACGTACATCGCAAGTTATTTCATGTTAAAGTTGTCGTATTTCTGTAATTTCAACCAATCACTGGCGTCCATTCAGCCGAATACAGTAAGTGCTGACTACGTAAGCAAACGATTCTCAAACGATTCTGGCGGTGATAAAATTATTATTTCCTTGTCAAAAAATGGCTGAAGCATATTGGCAGTAGGGTTAGGGTTAGGGTTAGGGTTAGAGTTAGGCAGTAACTAATAAACCTTTCTATTGAAGGTAGAGCATCTGTGTTTGTATTTATTTTCTGTTCAACAACTTTTCGCTAATTTTCTATGTACCGTG
>NC_068985.1:6922858-6924785 GCF_001194135.2 Octopus bimaculoides
GTTGTGAGTGTTTATTGAGCGAAAACACCTAAAGCTCCACGAGGCTCCGGCAGGGGATGGTGGCGAACCCTGCTGTACTCTTTCACCACAATTTTCTCTCACTCTTACTTCCTGTTTCTGTTGTGCCTGTAATTCAAAGGGTCAGCCTTGTGACATGGTGTCACGCTGAATATCCCCGAGAACTACGTTAAGGGTACACGTGTCTGTGGTGTGCTCAGCCACTTGCACGTTAATTTCACGAGCAGGCTGTTCCGTTGATCGGATCGACTGGAACCCTCGACGTCGTAAGCGACGGAGTGCAAACACCAACAACAGTTATTTTGCAAATTGCGTATTACTTATGGGAGGTGCACCAGACATTAAACACAATACCCCAGAAAAACATCGCAACTGGTATATACGTAAAATGTAAGTCACGCCCTTATTTGAATGGGCGTGACTTATAGTTTACTTATATACCAGTTGCGCTGAATAAAGATCGCTCGTCGTAATATCCATCACCAATCTGTCTTAAAATTTGATGTTCATGTCGGGAACGCTTTTAATTATCAGGGTTAATAGGTTACATAGCTTTTTGACATCATACATTTATTTTAATTCTCTTGTCTTTTCCATATTAATCTCCAAGAATTCAGAAATTTCAGATCGGATGAATATTATACTACTGTAGATTCCCATCTTACTTAACTAGAGTTATTCAGTCAACTACAGCAGTAATTAATCCGCAAGACGTAATCACTATTATCCTCCACTGTAACCAGACAGGAATTTAAAGCGATATAAATTCATGTAATGATACGAGGAAGACAAAAGAATACGGCCACATGCGATTGACATTTCATAGATCTGGTTTCTTATTTCTCTATTGACCACAAGGGGCTACACACAGAAGGGACAAACAAGGACAGACAAAAGGATTAAGTCAATTACATCAACCGCAGTGCGTAACTGGTACTTAATTTATCGACCCGAAAGGATGAAAGGTAAAGTCGACCTCGGCGGTATTTGAACTCAGACCGTAACGGCAGACGGAACACCGATAAGCGTTTTGCCCGGCGTGCTAACGTTTCTGCCAGCTCGCCGACATTTCATAGATTTGGTTTCTAAAATATTACCATTCCATGTTATGCAACAGAAAATGGATTCATACCATTTCTTCAACTATTCCCTTTCATCATGCGATTTATTTCATGGACGGATTAAAAAGTTTGGATTACACTTGGACGTTAATCTGATCAAATATACTTTCCTCTTTGTGTACCAACTGTTCTTTCCTAACAGATTCTATGAGTATAATATCACAAGTAAGAAATATAACCATCTACGTGCGATTTAAAGAATATATATATATATATATATATATATATATATATATACATATGTAATTACATACATACACACCTGCAAATACAAAGTGTGCGTGTGTCTGTGCGTGTCTGTGAGTGAGTGCACAAATGGAAGAAGTGCGCACTCAGCGCATTTCTTTAAAACAATTTGATTCGGCACTATGCAGCCTAAAGATTTGCATGTTTCTTACCGAAACGTAGCTCGTTCAGGTTCAAATTACGGAATAGCAAATTGCAGAAGTTCAAGGTGCCCACTGTATTTCCCAGACGGCTACTAGAGAATGGGCTGTTATTGGTCAAGACGGATCACATGGTGTTGTTAGGAAATGCATTAGAAAGGAGCACTGCCTAAAACCCTTGGTTGTACAGAAAGCTGATTGCAGCCTGATATCTGACGAACTTTTGAAGGAAATTATAATCCGTGAGGAGCAAAGCCCACGAGAGAGAGAGAGAGAGAGCAAGTGAGGGAGAGAGAAAGAGAGGGGGGGTGAAAGAGGGGGAGAGTGAAAGAGAGGGAGAGTGAAAGAGAGGTAGAGGGAAAGAGAGGGAGAGGGAAAGAGAGGGAGAGAGAGAGAGGGTAG
>NC_068985.1:6925176-6927439 GCF_001194135.2 Octopus bimaculoides
TCGACCCCAGTGCATAACTGCTGCTTAATTTATCGACCCCGAAAGAATGAAAGGCAAAGTCCACCTCGGCGGAATGTGGACCCAGAACGTAAAGACAGACGAAATACCGCTAAGCATTTCGCCCGAAGTGCTAACGTTTCTTATTTCTTTATTGCCCACAAAGGGCTAAACATAGAGGGGACAAACAAGGACAGACAAAGGGATTAAGTCAATTATATCGACCCCAGTGCATAACTGCTGCTTAATTTATCGACCCCGAAAAATGAACGGTAGAGTCAACCTCGGCGGAATTTGAACTCAGAACGTAACGGCAGACGAAATATCGCTAAACATTTCGCCCGGAGCGCTAACGTTTCTGCCAGCTCGCCGCCTGAGACCAAGAAATGTTATAACAATTGTGGTGTATCTAATTCATATTTCAAAACACACACACACACACACACACACACACAGCGCATCACATAGACGTACCACACATATACACACATGTATGTTGGGGGAGTGAACATATATATATATTTAATGTACGTGTGTGTATGTGTGTGTGTGCGCGTGCGTGTGTATGTGTTCACCCTGGGACCTCAACTGTAAAATCTCTGAAATATTTTACATATTTTTAATGTAGCTCTAATTGACTGCATTTGGAGGACGTTGTTTAACTTCATCCCTTCAATGTGTATGCATTTATATAACTATGAATGTATATGCGTATATATATACACACTCGTATGTATGCTTGTATTTATAGAGGCGGTAAATATGTATTTACATTTGCTGACATAATTTTATCCTCATGAAACTAAAATAAAGACGAATGAAAGTTGAAAGCATAGCAACATTCGGAAACTGCTTTCTTTGTTGACATCTCAATAGAAATGTTTCAAGATTGTACTTCTTTGACTCTTGGCTAACGGGGACTTTTTGTTTTACATTTGTTTAACACTTATATTCGAATATTAATTAGCCCGATGTGGAAATTTAATCTAAGATGCCTCCCTTGTTATTTTCACTGTCCAATAAGTACTTTCGTGTATTTTGATCTTGTGATATCGAAAGAAAATCAATTTGATATTAGTATCATATATCGATTTAGTAATGTGAAAGCCAGCATTGGTAAACATGTTTACGTCACTTTTCACGAGGAAACTATTCAGGTAATTAAAAAGCCAACATGAATAATTGCTTCAAAACCATTTGCGACTTTTATTGTACTAGCTTCCATATTGAACATACACCTATTCACTAGCTCCCAAAATCTTCATCACAGTCAGTTATTCAGTGTTGACCAAAACACATCGCTGTATATTTGATCGCCATTAAACCCCTACTTCTGAATCTTGATTATATGTATCGGCTGATCACGAAATTTCGAAGATGTGCACAAATTTATTGTTCGATCTTAGTTACAAGACATAAACGCTGAATTATTGTCGGAGTTTGTGCTTGACGTAACTATAACTATATCCGAGTATTTACGAAGGACGATTAGATTTAATTCTCATTAGAGTTAACACTTTGAAGTTACCACTTAGAGCCACATCAGCCTTAACTCCTTTGACCAATATCCAGATGCGATAATGAACGGTTACAAAATTTAGTGTTTCATAATGTATATGCATAAGTTACGTTATTTAAAAATCCTCATATAACGCAGATATATCCATATAATTAAAAACCTCTACATTCAAATTTAAATTCTAAATGGATTCTATAAAGAAATAAGCTTTAATATTCAGTTAAACAGTAAAGACGATAGGTGAATGAGCCATTCATGGAAAAGGGCAAGTTATTTCAAAATGTCGTTGTAACATTTTCATTTTCTACATTCATAACTATACACGCGCATAGACCATATATAGACACAGATGCATAACTCGAACGACGGGAGAGCCACGCCAAAAACATACAGCCCCAACCAAATACTTTTAAACATACCTGCACGCACACTCAAACACACGCGCACACACACATATACAATATAATCTGGGTAATAATCACATAACGTGCATCTAAAAGCTCTTTTTTATCGTTTTTTCCTATCACGTAGCAACATACATCAAGGTTATTTTCTGAGTTCTACAAATTTATGGGTCTCTCTTAGTAATGATATGAGAATGAAAATTCGGGGACTTAAAGCTCCTGCAACGACACATAAACAAATGTTCTAATTTGTACTTAAAGCTGTTTTTCCATCTCTCTATCTCCGTCTCTCTCTCTCTCTCTCTCTCTCTCTCTCTCTCTCTCTCTCTCTCTCTCTCTCTCT
>NC_068985.1:6927959-6930064 GCF_001194135.2 Octopus bimaculoides
GTGTCAGTGTTTGTCCCCACCAACACGCTTGACAACCGATGGTAGTGTGTTTACATCCCGTAATTAGCGGTTCGGCAAAAGAGACCGATAGAATAAGTACTAGGCTTCCAAAGAATGAGTCTCCTGGTCGATTTGCTCGACTAAAGGTGGTGCTCCAGCATGGCCGCAGTCAAATGACTGAAACAAGTAAAAGAATAAAAGAATAAAAGAATATATATGCACATGTATGCGCGTCTGTGTGACTATGTGAGCGCGCGTGTGTAAAACCTGAACAGTTAGTGTATCAATAAAGTTGTCAATTCACCATTCCAGTCTGTCTGGTGTTAAAGTTGTGTACATAATATTATAATGAAGAAACCAATAACTACATTCTCTCCTATATTTCTGAATTCTGTTAACGTTCTTAGATACGAAGTCTAATTTTAGCCTAAGCTGATTTCTCTAACAATACAAACTATGAGGAAATGGCTTGAAAAGTGCTTGAAAAATAGTCGGCTCCTTTCTCGGAATACTTCTAACTGTGCTACGCAGGTGCAGGGAAATACAGAAATCAAATGACTACTCACTAAAATAGCATTAAATTTCACACTATTAATTCTTGAGTCTATGCAAACTTTTATGTAAACAAGCCAGCGCTTCAAATGGGTCACTAAGGCGTTAATGGCAGCAGAGTAGAACGATGACTGTGTAACCATGAGCAAAATGAAAGACAACATTCTTGTATAAATAAAACATCTAGCGAGATTACTCTAGCCTCCACTCCCCGCTTCGTCACTTCTTCTTCCTCTAATTCCCTCTCTTTCTTTCTTTCTATCTCCCCTTCTTATGACTATCAATACTTCTTCATCGAATCATTTTCATTCATTATATTTGAATCGTTTCACCACTTCGATTTTTCCTTTATGGTTTCCTTGATAATCTCCATCACTTCCCCTCCTCCTCCAAGATTCTTATCCCCACTTCACCCTTTCTCTCTCTCTCTCTCTCTTTCTTTCTCTCTCTCTCTCTCTCTCTCTCACTCTCTCTCTCTCTGTCCTTCTTTCTCCCGTTCTCACTTTCCGTTATATCTCTACATGTCTAATATTGACTCTGCTCTCTTTCCATTTGTTCTCACTCCCGACATTTATATCTTCCTATAAGCGTTCCAATGAATCTGTCTTCATCACGCAGAAGCAGATACATGCATAGGAAGATGCACACACATACGCACGCACACGCACACACACATACGCACACATACGTACACACACACATACCCTCACATACTCGTGCATATACACAAACCTGAATACATACAAGCTTACACATACATTTATATGTATTCATGTACGTACGATGTAAATCATATACGCGTGGGTGTGTGCGCGCGTCTGTATATCAATACATAGAGAAAGTGAGACGTGTATATATATATATATATATGCATGTGCGTATCTCTCTCTCTCTCTCTCTCTCTCTAAATATATTTGTGTGCGCGTAAGCATATACATATACATATGTACTTCTTTCTCTCTCGCCACATATCTCTCTGGTTATTTAACCCTCTCTCTGAGTTTCTTTCATTCTTTTCTGCTTCCCACGTTCGATATTAAATTGCTCTTTGAACTACGCCATGCATGGCGTTTATTATTCATAGTTTCTGGCTTTCTTCCAACAGAGGTCATAACTTTGAATCAGCGATAAAAGCAATTTGTTCGAAGCAAAAGTGTGTACACTATATCAATCTTTCTAATATAGTACATTCTGAGAACCTCACATAAAGACATCTTTAAACTATCAAACTTTACAAGATTCGATTAGTTTTGATGCCATGATATTTTTCTTTTGTAATATTTTTTTTTCATAATCATGATATGTGGCTATCAAATATGTAGCATGTATTTGACTGATTAATCGATAAAATTCAAACAAAATTCTCTTACTAAGAGATACGGAATGATAGATTCTGATCTTAATCTTTTAAACAATAGGCTTTCTCTATTTAATTACATATTTATTAAATAATAAATATTGTATGTTTGTACTTAACATACACACCCACCCACTGATACACATTTATATATACATATACACATGCAAAAACATATATATATGTATTATATATA
>NC_068985.1:6930136-6932445 GCF_001194135.2 Octopus bimaculoides
ATATATATATATATATATATATACGTGTGTGTGTGTGTGTGTGTATTTAGAATGGGCAGTTTCTATATCTAACAGTATTCGCTTCTTTTTTCTGAAATATGACTGCTCAGACGTTGTGAATGAAATATTTTTTATTTGTTTATGAAATTACTTCGATGTAGTTTAAACAAGAGAAAACAATTACTTATGTACGGCTATTATATATATGTAGTCACTCAATCGAGTTACAGAGGGAGTATATAATATTAGATGACGTATTTACTGTAAAGAATCATACACGATGCTTGTGAGGCTGAGGTCATTTAATTAAATTTAGTGCTTCGTTTCGTGAGAATCGAATAAAGGTTCATGGCATTTACAAATCTCTCCGGTGATCTTATGTATACAAGGGAATGGAATACATATCTGAAGACGTGTGGTTATATGAAAGGCGTTTGGACGGAGACTTGCATTAAAAGTCGAAGGTATTTGGTCACGGCTAAACAACTCCTAGCTATCAGTGAAACCAATGGATTAGTTTGTATAAAGTGCAATGTACAGAGTTAGTCATTGTATGTATGTAAGAAGAATACCAACTTATATGTTACCGAAATAATTTCAGTATCAGGTTAAGTCTAACTTGCTAATCGACTTCAGAGGTGTAGTATATATTTTAATCAGCCACGATAGTTTTCCAGCAAATTATTTTACATGTTCAAGAGAAGAAATAAGAATGACGGTCGGGTAAGATTTGAAATTCAGCTTTTAAGTTTTCAAATTCGCGCTTTCATAAATAACAACGTAGTTTCTCTATTATAAAACTTGTCTGAATGTGTGTGTGAGTATGGGCATGTGTCCGGAAGTGGGTGTATATGTTCGTACGTATATGACTCAATCTATCTTTGTATCTTTCTCCCCCTCTCGTTCTTCCTTCTGTTGTTCTTCACCTCTCCCCTTCACTACTATATATCTCTCTTCCTTCCAGTTTGTTGCTTCATAGCGTTTAGTATACACATATTTTTTCACGTCTGGCCGTATAGCCTTTCTTGTGTATCTTCACTGTTTCTTTTTCTTGTCTTGTTTTCTGTCCGCCACTACATTCCACCACGGTACAAATTTGATTTGTGGTCCGTGGGAAGAGCCATTCTAACAATGTGTCCTGTCCTGACTCTTCGAAACGCTTAGTTCTAGAATGGTGGCAGCTGATGAAGGAAATGTTCTCTAGGTGGCCTGTGTGTTTTCTGTACTCTGTGTATCATTTTGTCCAAGTTTTTTTTTTGCAACGTCCTGTACCCAGATATGCATCTATATATACATGTAGATGTAGGTATGTACATACATGTACGTATATATACATGTACTCATATGTTGTTTGTATTATATATATATACATACATATATACGGCAGATAAGTAAAAGGAGAGGATATTTGCCGTATAAATTTTAAACCATGTTCTAACCCTGCTCATATATGAAACTCTGTTGTGAGATTGCCAGGCAATAACCGACATAAGCGTATGAATAATTGGGTAGAATACCGGCAGTATATTGAATATGCACTAAGGTACGTATGCATGCATCTATATATCTATATTCTTTTATCTTTTATTTGTTTAAGACATTTTACTGCAGCCATGCTGGAGCACCACCCTTAATCGAACAGATCGGGCACAGGACTTATTCATTGTAAGCCTAGTACTTATTCCAGCGGGTTCTTTTGGTGAGTTACAGGGACGTAAACACACCAACATCGGTTGTGAAGTGATGGTGGGGTACAAACACAGACCCACAAACATATACATGCATACACAGACACACACACACACACGCACACACACACACACACGCACGCACATATATATATATATGTATGTATATTACATATACATGTGTTTATATTTGTATATGAACGTAGATTCGCACACACACACACACACACACATATATATATATATATATATATATATATATGCATGTATGTATTCATGTATGCATGCATTTATGTATCTATGTTTTCGTGCATAGGTGTGTGTATGTATTTATGTGTTATGTAATCACCCTGAGTAATTACTTTCTTAATCTGACGCCTCTATGAAAGAGGAGGAAATAGTAAAGTTGCTGTTTCTCGTATGAGTCATTATAAATTAATGATAAGTTGATTTATTGCAATACCTCGCAGAGAAATATATTAAACACTTTCGCAATTTATGTCTTATTACTTTATTCTTTCTCTCCTTCCCCGATACGCATGTATGAATGTGTGAACACACACGCACACACACACACACACACACACACACACACACACACACACACACACACACACACAC
>NC_068985.1:6933117-6934913 GCF_001194135.2 Octopus bimaculoides
ATATATATACATATATATACCATATGGAATTACGCTTACCATATAAAATTATCAACCAAACAGTTTTGCTAGGATAACTTGTTATTAGGGTAATTATCTTTAAAACTCCTAGACTTATTTTTATTACGTATAAAGGGATATAAAGAACGGTTACCTCCCTTACGCTGCAAAGTTACAATTTTTCGATTTAGTGTAGTTATTCGAACTAAAATTTAAATTGCTATTACAGTTATGACGTGTTTTCATGTCCCGATTAATAGAGGTAGAATTAATGTCAATAGGGTTAATATAAGTAATCTTTTTTCTTTATAGCCTGCTTTAAGTAAGTCAGATTTAAAAATTCGGCTTTATCGTTAAATATATCAACATAAGCAGATAATCTAGAATGTCTAAGGGAAATATTTCTAACTAAATTCCGTATAATAGCCTTTGAGTGATTACTGAAAAAGCTAATATATATTAAATTAATTGATGGTTTATGGTATGGGAAATACGAATCATTGCATAAGTTAAGGGTAATATCCAAAAAGTTGGCTTTAGTTATATCATCATTGAAATCAATGCTTAAGCCCATGTTTCGGAAAAATTTACCCAACCTATTTTTTACCCTTTGAAAGTTTTGGTTAGAAACATTTTGAAGGCTAGAAACAATCAACACGATATAAACTTACATTGATGTTTGGGAATTGGTCAGCCATCGCATAAAGAATATATATATCGACCAAATCAGCCGATTGTGCTGAGTCAGAACTTGCCATCGTGATATCAAAAGCGTATCTTTACGGACCCATAGTTTGTTTTCAAATCCAATGATTGATTTTCTTGCAGCTAACACCACATTAATTTCATCCCGGTTGAGATCTGCTTTGTTGTGTACAAACCAAATGCTTTCTTGAGTACAATTGAGTTAATGGAGGAATATTAACTAGAAATACTGAACTGTATAAACTTAGTGCACTTCTTGTTATTAATAGAATTAAACCAGTCGACCACTTGGTTTATTAGACCATAAATTAAGCTTTAATTTTTTAAATAAAGAAGGAATATATTTATCTAGAACAGTTTTGCTAAGTACACCGATATCAGAGCTAGAAGTACAAATAAGTCGTAAGTTTGGGTTATTAAAAATTTGGTTTGTGGTCTTTTAAAATGGAATGGAATATTCTATCTAGATCCTTCCCGTATGACAAAGGTAAATCTTTTTGTTCGCTTCTTAAAGAAGAACAATTTCTCATCCTCTTCTCTAACAATACTCTTATAAACACGTTTAAAGAACCCGTTTACCGCTGGAAACATTGGCAAAAACATACCTTTAGTTCCTATAGGTAATTTCTATAATCTATAAAATTCGACCTTTAGCAGTCTTCCTGCATTTCATTTCCACTACATATATCTCTTTCCACGCTTTAAAGTTTTATTCCCATTCACATGTCCCACTATGTTTCTCCACTCTTAATTTTCTGTTAATTTCTTTTTATTCTCCGCCTTCTCTTTCTCTAAATTACCTTTGACGTTAAATCTATTAACGTTTTTTTATAAAAATAACTTGCCAATGTTTCCCTTCATCATATACTCGGTAATCACATTTGGTTAAAATGGGTTATTGATTTGTTTTGTTTCTCTTTTTTTCTTCCTGACGAGATGACTGCATTGTTCTACATAATTTTATTCTTTCCGGAATAATATCGATGCTTTCTTCGAAATCTATGTCGGAAGTATAAAGATTTGAATAACATCTGCGTTTAACTCCATTTCTTAATCTATATATTTATCAGTCTCTCTCTCTCTCTCTCTCT
>NC_068985.1:6934923-6943296 GCF_001194135.2 Octopus bimaculoides
ATATATGTATGTATGTATGTATACATTTATACATGTATATATTTATATATGTATATATTTGTGCATGTGTGTTTCTGTTTGTCCCCCGCCACCGCTTACCAACAGACGCTGGTGTGTTTATGACCCCGTAACCAAGTGGTTCGGCCAATGAGACCGATAGAATAAGTACTAGGCTTAAAAAGAATCATGCCTGGGGTCGATTTCTTCTAGTAGAAACACTTTTAATGCGGTGCTCCAGCATGGCCTCATTCAAATTACTGAAACAAGTAAAAGTCTAACAGAAGATATGTTCGAATATTTTCTCGTAGAAGAGACAGAATCCTTCAAAACTTCGATTTAAAAAATAACAGCCATAAATGTAACATGTATAAGATGAGAAATGTATTTTAAATATTTTCACCAGTAAAAAACATGAGATTGTTTGAGCAGGGAGTAATGCATATGCGCACAAAATAGCAGAAGATACTGGAACCAAGCCGTAATTATATCATTGATTGAATAAATTGCTGTTCTTAAAACTTGTCTTATTTTTGCTTACAAAACCGAGCGCAATTTTCGGCCCACACAATATTTCATATATATAGTCAATACTGTTGTTTACCAACTAATACTTCCACTGTCCACACTAGTTTGTTTATTTCATTAACGCATATACAACACGGACTTCATGTTCTTTACATATTTCCTTGTCGATGAATCTGGTACGTAATGTTTAATAGAGTCGTTCACCAAAATTATTGGCAGTCATATCAGATTCATTGACAAGTATACTTTTCTATTCTAGGCACAAGACCCGAAATTTTTGTAGAGGGGGCCAGTGGATTAGATCGACCCCAGTGCGCAACTGGTACTTAATTTATCGACCCCGAAACGATGAAAGAGAAAGTCGACCTCGGCGGAATTTGAACTCAGAACGTAAAGATAGACGAAATGCCGTTCAGCATTTCGCCCGGCTTGCTAGCGTTTCTTATTTCTTTGTTGTCCACAAGGGGCTAAAGATAGAGAGGACAAACACGGACATACAAAGTGATTAAGTCGATTACATCGACCCCAGTGCGCAACTGGTACTTAATTTATCGACCCCGAAACGATGAAAGGCAAAGTCGACCTCAGCGGAATTTGAACTCAGAACATAAAGACAGACGAAATACCTATTTCTTTACTGCCCACAAGGGGCTACACACAGAGGGGACAAACAAGGACAGACAAACGGATTAAAACGATTATATCGACCCCAGTGCATAACTGGTACTTAATTTATCGACCCCGAAAGGATGAAAGGCAAAGTCGACCTCGGCGGAATTTGAACTCAGAACGCAGTGGCAGACGAAATACCGCTAAGCATTTCGCCCGGCGTGCTAACCGTTTCTGCCAGCTCGTCACGTTATTCATTGGTCGTGGCACTCCGTCAGTTACAACGACGAGGGTTCCAGTTTATCCGATCAACGGAACAGACTGCAAGTGGCTGAGCACTCCAGAGATATGTGTTCCCTTAACGTATTTGTCGGGGAGATTCAGCGTGACACAGTGTGCAAAGGCTGGCCCTTCAAAATACAGATACAATAGAAACAGTGAGAGGAGGTTGTGGCGAAAGAGGACAGCAAGGTTCACCCCCTGCCGGAGCCTCGTGGAACTTCAGGTATTTTCGCTCAATAAAAACTCACAACGCCCGGTCTGGCAATCGAAACGGCGATCCTACGACCGCGAGTCCGCTGCCCTAAGCACTGGGACGCCACATTCATTGGTAAGTATTACATCAATAATAGTAGCAACTGAGTTAAAAATATATAATTTTGCAAAGGGTATTGTACTGAAAGATACGATTAAATAATCTACAATAATCTATTCAAAACATGTCATAAACGAATTTCCGCTGGTTTTAATATGCACTCCGTCATGCTATCTGCAATTTATGGCTACTTCGTTCATTGTAACTATAATTCATTACTGTTTAGCTATATAGATATACACAAAAAATTAGTTTCTGCTCAGAAAACTAAAACAAAAGCTTTAATCTTCTTGTCAGTTCATATCTTACGAATATTTTATGCTGCTCCTCAGGATAAAATGTTGCTGAAGTCAGAATTGCAATATAAGTTAAAATTTATCGGATAAAAATAATATTGTTGAGTACATTCACTTGTAGAAGTAGTTGTAGTAATTTATGCGAGGTTTTAACTAATATGCTCCGGAAATACCTTCCTAACTGCAAACCCAATATTTCTTGCAAACGTAATGTGAATAATTCATTATCCCGCGTGAATTATAATCCTTTATGTTATTTATCTCAGTGGTAAAGTTATTGCTCCTCGATTAATTATTTATAAGGACGAATCTCTGTATTAACTGTCTACTATTCATAGTTATTGAAATTTATTTGTTTAAAAGTGAGGGTGACCACGGTGTATCAATATTCCTACGAGATTAACACTCGACTCTGTTCAATTTATGTTTGTATATAATCATGACCTTTACTCAGCTAACATACATGAGAACATTACGAATATCAAACTGTATGCCTTTCCATTCATTTAAAAATAATTAACGCACTCATAGGTGTTACGGTGGGTATACCTTTTCTTTTCATCTGTTATTCAAATGATATTTTGTGATTCTACGAGCATGGAGAGTAGATTGATCTCAGTATAATATACTGTTAGCTTGTACATTGTCAGAATCTCGAAGGACCAATGTAACTTGAAGAGAACCTGAGTATCTAGGAAGTTCTAAAAATTATCTACATTTGATTTCTAAAAACACTTTACAGAGCCAATTATCAACTCCCAAGTATTATAACTTTAACTATGAAATCTAGCACGCGACGCATGGCAAATTTTCGCAAATATTTATTTCTTTTTTGCTCGCAGGTGGCTAAACATAGAGGGGGAAAAGAAGGACAGATAAAGGGAATAAGTCCATTACATTAACCTCTGTGCATAACTGGTACTTATTTAATCGACCCCGAAAAGATGAAAGGCAAAGTCAACCTCGGCGGAATTTAAACGAAGAACGTATCGGCAGACGAAATACCGCTCAGCATTTCTCCCAAATACTTTTCGCAAATATTGCACAGTATCATTGTATTCTCTAATGAGGCTTCTGAGCGCAAAACATTAAGCAGCCCTTTCATCTAAACACCTAACACAGCTAATTTGTAGTCTTCTCAACGTATGAACCAATTTTGAAAGATTCACTGTGAAGATATAATTCATCGCGTAGAATATAGCGGTCTCAATAAACACTTTTCTTAATAAAAAAGATGCTTGTATTTTAAATTTGTCACGTGGGTTATGTCTCATTATATCTAAACGTGCAGTACTAAATCTAACATTTCAAATATGTTTATACATTATGCGGAAATCTACAAAAACAAACCAGCCTAGATTAGTCAACAGATCCACTCCTATTTTATTGCAAGACAACGCTTGACCACACATCGCCAAACTGACCTTGGCGAAAATACAGGAGTTGGAGTTGGAAGTTCTCCATCATCCACCATACTCACCTGATCTTGTTCCCACTCACTATCACTGCTTCCAAAGTTTGGATAACATTTTGATAGGAAAAAAACTTAAATCCGACAATGCTGTAAAACAGGCCTTCCAAGATTTTATTGACTCTAGATTGCCAGATTTAAAATATTTGGTGAATATTCATATTATTTAATTGTCAAAACTAATACAAATTAGCCGATTAAAGCTTCCATAGATAAATAATCATAATTGTATATACGTATACTTTAATATTGCAGTAAAGAAAACATCGCCTGGAACATTAAATAAATGTATGATAATTGTTTGCGTGGCTTGTGACTTTGCAATATTCGAAATTCATTTTACGTGGCTCATATATGAAGCAAATATGTTCAATTTTGATATAGAGTAATACATTAAGGCATCTCATTATTTTTTGAAAGAAAGTGAGCACCGACTCTCCGAGAATGTACTACATATCTTGAATAAGCTGGTATGGAACCCTTCCAGGAGAGAAACCACCATTTCTGAAATTATCATTAAAATATCTATTCTGTATATGCAATACTAAACCAGTTGAGAATAAACATCTTCTTCCTACATCAATCCCCTCTCGTATATGTATTGCATTTTCTACCGAATTGCAGTTCTACCGTATGAAGGATGTATTCTTCAGACAAGCTGAGTATTTTCCTGTAATTTGATTCCCAACTTGAGGAATCTATTTGTTTTCTGAGAGTAGATTCACAAGTATCTAAAATGTATCTAAGTAGATTCACAAGTATCTAAAATGTATCTAAGTAGATTCACAAGTATCTAAAAGTATCCATCGCAAATTCCTTTTACATAATAATAATATATTACCTACAATGTTGTATTTACTGTTGTAGCCCAGCATCCGCATCAACGGCTATTGCACATTCCTACTTTAATGGCAGTTTGCATTATATTTTCTAATGACGTCTCCCTAATTTAAGACAAAATATTAAGGTTTCTTTGTGTTTGGGAGATATTTGGAATGAGTCGAAGTGTTATGGAGAATGGGTAGTAATATACATAAGGTCATATGAAGGGTAGCAGTAATATCTATGTTTGGCACAAATATTTAATGCTAGTAATTTTGATAACCAGTACCTTTTTTGCAGCTTAATGTGTTAATAAAAAGGAGACGCCAATGTTGAGAGAGACAATAAAAATGGGATGTAAGTGGCTGATTCATGGATCACTCTAATGTCCCTTGTTAGTTAAGAGAATCCTAAATATTTATCGGAAGGTCAACCGAAAGAGAAGAGGAAAACAAAAGTTGAGTTGCAAGAATGAGTAATTGCTCGTTGGCAATGATATCAAGTTTGGGTGTCATCTGAGGTTGTTTGATGTTTATGAGTGTTTTATCAATTTGAGGTCTGAATTATTCATTGGAATGTAAAAAAAAAATCACTGCGATAAACATATGACCAATAAGTGATCTTTCGAGCGTCCGTTAAAGTTTAGGGCGTTTTTAGGAAACTAAATATTTATTTTCTCTTGTACGTTTACCATATATTCTTTTCTACTCTAGGAACAGGGTGCGAAGTTTTGGGGGAGGGGGCCGGTCGATGAGATCAACCCCACTACGAAACTGGTTCTCAATTTATCGGCCCCAAAAGGATGAAAAGTAGAATCGACCTCGACGGAATTTGAACTCAAAACATAAAGACAGACGAAACACTGCTAAGCATTTCGCCCGGCTCGCTAACGTTTCTGCCAGCTCGCCGCATTATATTTACCAGATGCTGTGTCAGTAATGATATACCTGTCTAACCTACGTTAAGCATCAGGTATTTCGGCATACTTACCAACATTTTAAATGGAAGGGAAACAATACCAACAAACGATTTTGTTTATACTACAAATATATGTTTTCTTAGCCAGTGTTTGATTTGAACTGCGTGTCTGTCTTAATAATGTGATTGATCTACTCATCAGTAAAACTCTTAATAGAAAAACAAATATTCACTGCCACACATCTGTTGGTGTGGATCCATATTCCTCCTTGCATGACATGAGTGTGAATACATGGATGTGTGTGTGTGCGTGTATGCACGTACGAACTGAATTTATATCCTATGGCACTCTCATTTGTGGGTGTTTTATTATGAATATATATTTAAATTTGCCTCATTTGTTTATGCATTTATATACAAACTGAACGACATAACGTGCAAACTATTTCAAGCTTGAATTATACACGTGATACTGTAATTAGGTTTTCAAATGTCTTCCAGAACAATGCAAAGAAAGTGCCATCCTTCAACCTTGTATAAATTTATGACACATTGATTTGTAACTAGTTTGAGATGTTCTGACACGTAAAACTCTCGGCTCTTGTGACAGCCGTAATTTCTGCTGATTATTAATAAAAACAAAGCACACCCTCTGTTTTGCTATTTCTTTATTTGTTTCATTGTTTCTTACGGTAAAAATATTGTAGGAAAAAGGCGGCGAGTTGGCAGAAACGTTAGCATGCCGGGCAAAATACTTAGCAAGTATTTCGTCTATCTTCACGTTCTGAGTTCAAATTCCGCCGAGGTCGACTTTGCCTTTCATCTTTTCGGGGTCGATTAAATAAGTACCAGTTACCCACTGGTGTCAATGTAATCGACGTAAACCCTTTCTTCGTCTGTCCTTGTTTGTCCCCTCTATGTTTAGCCCCTTGTGGGCAATAAAGAAATAAGAAACGTTAGCACTTCGGGCGAAATGCTTAGCGGTATTTCGTCTGTCTTTACGTTCTGAGTTCAAATTCTGTCGTGGTCGACTTTGCCTTTCATCCTTTCGGGGTCGATAAATTAAGTGCCAGTGGCGTACTGGGGTCGATCTAATCGACTGGTTCCCTCCACCAAAATTTCGGGTCTTATGCCTAGAGTAAAAATAATAATAGTGTAGGAAAAACAAAGTCCAGCCAACTGCAGTGATGTTCATAATTGCTCCAAAATTTGCAGATCGGAACATTTACCGAGAAGGATATATTTCAATTATATTTCAATAATAGTGAATATGTGTATTCGCTGAATGTATGAGAGCTTGTTTTAAGGATGAGATGTAAAATTGATGTAATGAGTGTCCATTCATGAAATTCGATGGAACACCCTACTTACAGCCGAAGCCGCTAGAAAAAAAAATGAAAATTTTAGCTGCAGGCTCTCTAGTCTCGGTTACGTCGCTCAACTCAGCAGTTTTCAATGGCTTGACTACCAGTATATTTTGTAAACTTGTAGAGAGTAATCATACTTGAATAAAATCCAATGAGATGAAAAGCGAACTCGGAATTCCGAGAAAAAAATTTAGATTTTTTTATCTAAATTTCAAATCAGCGTTACAATCATTATTGTCATTTTTCTGTGTGCTGTAGATAACAATTACAATCTAAACTATGTCTGCAAAGCTAAATTTTGAGAAAGAAAAATAACGAAATTAATGAAAAAGTAAAAATCAATTTCAATAGGAAAATTTTCTAGGTGAATGACACTTTCAAAATTGAACAAAAAATCGGGGAGGTGTAACAACTAATTTAGGGTGAAAAGTAAAACAAGATTTAATATTGGTTCAGTAATATAGATTGACACAGTTTGAAATTCGACATTTCAGAAAAATTTACAAATATTTTAAATCACAAGTCAGTACCAATTAAAGAAAAGATGTACAACTCTGTACATTTCTAGACAGTGATGTCATGTATAAATAAATATTTATTCATCAGTAATTAACATATATGCATACATACAGAGAAACACAGAAAATCCCAAACATGCATATGTATATACATATGTATATGCATACATACATATATACATATATGTATATATATATATAATATATATATATATATATGTGTGTATATATATATATATATATATATATATATGTGTGTATATATATATATATATATGTGTGTATATATATATATATATATATGTGTGTGTATATATATATATATATATGTGTATATATATATATATATATATATGTGTGTATATATATATATATATGTGTGTGTATATATATATATATATGTGTGTGTATATATATATATATATATATATATATGTGTATATATATATATATGTGTATATATATATATATATATATATATATATATATATATATATATATATATATATATATATATATATATATATATATATATATATATATATATATATATACATATATGTGTGTATATATATATGCACGCATATATACAAATATATATATAGCTATATATATTTGTATGTATGAATGCATGTGTGTATAAATAGAATTGTGGGCTTATGAGTAAGCACACCCTTATACATACATTCACAGTCACACACGCACGCACGCACACTAATAGATACATTTGTGCACATAACACATATGTATGCATTCCGTAGTCAATGTGTTGACCATTGAAATGGAAGCATAAATATTTATGACTGAATTATTTCGTTTGAGGTAAATTTGATCGAATGATTGATATTAAAATCAAATTATCTTGCAACATAAATCTGTTACCTCTTAAAAGGAAACTTTGGAGAAAAAGGTAAAAGAAACATAACAAATATAGATTCATAAATTTGATAAATCAGATGCTGAGAAAGAAAAAAAAGCTGAATGTTAATATATTTACACCTGACAAAGCGGTATGAATATTTATAAGGATAAACAAGTTGTCATTGCCGATAACTCACATTAGAAAGGTATTACATATGCAGAAACATTTGGAAAGCAAATAAATATTAATTGGAGTAAATACACACAAACAAACACACATATACACACATATGTATAAATAGGCGCAAAAAGCATACATAAAGCATATATGTATTCATGCATAATAGCTATGTATGTATATATATATGTATATATATATATATATATATAT
>NC_068985.1:6944685-6945277 GCF_001194135.2 Octopus bimaculoides
TGTGTGTGTGTGTGTGTGTGTGTGTGTGTGTGTGTGTACAAATAACACGGAAAAAAATAAATAAACATTTACCAGGGTAATAACAGCTCACACAAGTCATAACAACCTATTTATAAAGGTAGAAATTCCGGGTTAAGGTGAATTGTTTTGTGTAATGTAGATAAATAAATAAATGGAATTAAACGCAGGTGTAATAAAAATTCTCTTACTTGAAACTAATTCCACGCTTTTAAGCTTTATTCTAATTCACCCATCGCTCTATATTTCTCTACTATTAGTTTTCTGCTAATTTCTTTCCTTCCTGTTCTCTTTCTATATGCTACTGTTGACGTTATATTTACTAAGAGATTTAAAAATAAAAAATGAAAAAAATAAATAGCGTTCCCGTCATCAATACGCAATCATCACACTCTGCTAAAATGTCTTATTGATGTGTTTGGTATCTTTCTTTCCCTGTGAGATTGCATTGTTTTACACCATTTTATTCCTTCTGGAATAATACCATTGTTGTTTTCGAAACATATATCGAAAGTAAAAGAATTTGTATAACACTTACGTTTAACTCCAGTTATTTATATATATATATATATAT
>NC_068985.1:6948180-6954228 GCF_001194135.2 Octopus bimaculoides
TCAATTTGTTTTATGTGTACTATTAAAGTATCACATACAGAGTTTGAGTGTGATAGTAGTAGTAGGGGTGTGACATCTTCTCGGATGTACATTGCAACTCCCCCATGACTTCTATCCCTTCTGTCTGTTCGGAGTACGGCATACTCTGGTATATTTAACTCCGCATCTGCTATATTAGGTGTTAGATGCGTTTCGGTAAGCACCATGCATATTGCTTGATTGCATGTTACTAGGTCTTTCAAGTATAGGAACTTTTCTTTGCCGCCTGTTCGTTATAGGCCCCGGATATTCAGTAGGAATATGGGTGTGATATCTGTGCAGGGGTTCCTGGTGTTAGCGGTCTTTTTTTTTCTATTTTTTTCTTTTAGCTGTTTCAGTAATTTACTGCGGCCATACTGGATCATCGCTTTTAGTTGAACAAATCGACACCAGGACACACACACACACACACACACACACACACACATACATATATGTATATATATATATACGCCAGGCGTCTTTCAGTTTCCGGTTACGAAAGCCACTGACAAGGTTTCGGTCGGCCCAAGACTATAGTAGAAGACACTTGCTCAAGGTGCCACGCAGTGGGACTGAACCCGGAAGCATGTGTTTGGTAAGCAAGCAACTTTATTTCATAAAACTCTGCCACAAAGGCGTTACAGAGAGGGGTGAAACAAGGACAGACAGACATAAAAATGGCGAAGTAGCTTTTACGAATGAATTGAAATCATCATGAACGTTTTTTTTTTTTAAAGTAATAATGAACATTATTTTACATAATGTGGTGCCTGAAGGAAAGGCGTCCAACCACCAGGGTAGAACATTTGCTTTTTCCGGGGTTCCACTGACTTGATGTAAAATCAATCCCAGCTTTCTTACTACAAGCTTCTATCTTTTTCCGAATCTCTCTCGTGACAGGTACCTCTTCTCCAGCCTGATCTTACTACTGAGGTGGTAACTAACAAAGTTAACCAACTCATGGCCGGTTACAAAGGTACCCGTCACTATTCCTTTCACATGTGTCTTCCACACTGTTTCTTTTAATACGGCTACCACGCAGATTAAACAGGCCTTCCTCTCTCCGCTAAAGGAAGGAGGCGGCACAATATATATATATATATATATATATATATAAAACTTAGAAATATAAGAAATTATATATATATATTTATATGCATTACATTATTTGCATTTGTCGGATTCTTGTCCTCATCTTGTTTGTTGTAAACACGTTTCAGCTGATATACCCTCCAGCCTTTACCAGGTGTCTTGGGGAAATTTTAATCATGGGTTCTCATTCCTAAGGTGTTTTTCGATGTTATTATTATTATTATTATTATTATTATTATTATTATTATTATTATTATTATTATTATTATTATTATTATTATTATTATTATTGTTATTCAGGTCAATGCTTGGAATCGAACTCGGAATCTTGGGATTAGTAGCCCGCCCTCTTAGCCACTGCAACAGGTTTCTATCGGGCTCCGTCTACCAAATCCACTCACAATGCTTTGGTCAGGCCGAGGTTATAGAAGAAGGCACTTGCACAAGATGCCACACTGTGGTACTGAACCCGAAAACACATGGTTAGGAAGTAAACGTCTTATAACACAGCACCGCCTGCGCTTCTTGTGACAAATAAAACATGACGAATCTGTAAGAGAAACCAGGGGACACAAATATGGTTTCTCTGTGGGACATTAGGCTTTGAATTCGATATGCTAGATACGGTAGCGATATATCTATCTATTTGTGTGCGTGCGTGCGTGTGTGTGTGTGTGTGTGTGTGTGTGTGTGTGTGTGTGTGTGTGTTGAATATAATCTTTATGGTTCAAATACAAAGGATAAAATGTTTTGTAACTTCCAAATGAAGCACTCAAGACCTTGCGTGGTCAAACTTTGTTATTTATTTTGTTTTTGTACTCATTTTCCAGGAAAAGAAGTTTTGTTTTGAGTTGGTTTGAAAATTTAGGAAACGCCCGAAGCAACAAAATTGTGCTTCAATTTAAATCAGATATGAAACGATGTTAAAGATGTCACGGTTCCGTTCAAATTAGATGTAATTTTAATTTGATTACTTTATGTCAATCGAAGTTGTACAGAAAAGAATCCCATGTTAGACTGAACAAAACGAGTGATACGAAACAACCTTACACGTTCCTTTGCTTCTCTTTTAAAAAGATACATTTTTCTTTAATTGTGATGCAAATTAATTGTTATCATCTTTAGATGCAAATAAATGCTATCAGTTGATGTCCTTGGGGGACGACCGGAGCGCGAAATGTGCAAATTATAGCAAAGCTAAAATATAATAATAATATTATTATTATTATTATTATTATTATTATTATTATTATTATTATTATTATTATTATTATTATTATTAGTAGTAGTAGTAGTAGTAGTAGTACTACTACTACTACTACTACTACTACCGCTACTACGCAGATTTCCTTGTCAGCTGCATGACCTTAAACAGTTGAACATGTTCATTGGTTGCTGGAAATATGTGCACTCTGATCACCAGCTGCAGTTGTGTGTGGGAGAGAGCATCATAGCCATGTGTTGAGAGAAACTCTTTCGGGTTTGAATAATTCACCTCTGGAAATATGGGTGTTTCGTTCAATATCTTTTAACAACTCTTATTCAGGGACCTTTTGAGCGAGATGGGCTACGTGACCTGAAGAAAATTGTAATTGCCCTCCACCTGCAAAGTCAACGTATCGCGCACATATGGTTGTGATGTATGTGCCTGATGTACACTTATCAGACGGATAATCCTGATGGATATACTGGACTTCGTGTATTTGTACTGCCGTGTCCCTTTCCATGATATGTGCTGCTCTATCACTTAATAATATTAACAATTATTTGTTCAGTTTTCAAAATCATGGCCAATATCGTAATGCAGAAACGCTTTCTATACGTTTACGAGGATTTTTAATGAAAGAAAGACAAGGCTAGAATTAAAATATTTTGAGAAAATGAGGGAAAGAATTTATTGTTTCAAAAATGCATATACGTATAAATAAAAATCAATACAAACGCCCCTCATTGCTGAGGAGCTTCTACCAGTAGTAGAGCAGAGCATCTAAGGACGCTCTCAGCTATTCTTTCCTCGTTACAGGACCTGATATATACAAATATGTCCATAATCTATTCTGGGGACAATGGAAATGCCCCCCTTTCAGTCTGACAATTTTTTATTAGTATTCCATCAACTTAATTATGATTTACTTGTCCACTATACAATCAGCTAATTTTGCAATACATCTCCTATCATAATTCCTCCTTATCTCAATCAAGATCATTTAAATACTTTCTATAAGCGTGTACCTGATGTCGTCCGGGGTAATTTTGTTAATTTTTTGCTTCATAAATATTTGTGGCTTGAATCATAATTTTCCTTACTGCATTTTCATCTTCTTTTCCAATGGCAGTTTGCCCTGCAGTTTTCAAATACACCCGATAGTCACATTGCGCTAACATGTTAAAACTGTGATTTGAAAGTTCACAGTTCTGTCAGTAAGAGATGGTGTGTTTTTTTTTTCGGATATCCCCAAAACTACAAACAGTGGCTGACTGGAAGTAATAAATTTAAGAGCTTGTAATTGAATAGTTATATTATTGTACCTGCCATTATCGAATATGGATCGGATTGCCAAAAGTATAACAACCTGAATCTCCGCTATGTACTAGCACACTATTTGCGTCAATTTTTGTTTCCACCCGAGTCGTATCTGCATACAAATAGTATACCCAGCCACAAAAATTGGGAGCAAGGAATGCCTCTGACGAGTACGCTCATAAAATACCTTTTCATATACAGTGTCAAAGAATGTAACGAAGAAAACCGGAACGAATGATGTGAATGGAAATAGAAGATGGATTCACTAAAAATGTTAAGAATAAAACGGAAATAAATATTCTCAATTTTCACAGCGAGCACACTGTTTTTTAACGTTTAACTGCAAACCAATTTAGAATTTGATATTGCAGAGATTGTAGAGTTGTCCTTAAAATGTTTTTCCCTTCAGTAGCTCAATGTTATTTTACAGAAAGCGTATCATTATTATTATTTCATGTCTACGTCAAATAAATAATAATCAATCATTTCAAAGTCTTTCAGGACATTCCTGTTAATTCCCAAATCGTACATAAAACACATTAGTGGTATCTACCACGAGGAAAATTGGTGTCATTAGTACATTTTAGCATTATAAAACATTAATTTGTAGTATTAATATAAAATTTAACTCATAACTCTATATAAAAACATATTTTATACATAAATATATATCACATTTTAAAGTAAAATTATCAACAAAAGACTTTCATAATATTATCTTCAAATTAGAGCCAGCACAATAGAAATAACATATATTGCTCTGTTACTGACAAATTAATGCGTGGAAAATAATGAAAGAAATATCACATACTTTTCAGTAATTGACAAATGTAATTTGTTTTCCTGGTGAACAAACGAACAATAGTTTTAGCTGTTTATCATCTCAGCTTTAATAATTATGAGTTACTTCAATAATATACTGGTTGATTAAAAACATTTATACACTGGCAATATAATAGAAACATAATTTTGTGTTATTTTGTTACATTTAGAAACACTTGGAAAAGAAAAATTAATTTATACAGATGCCATATGTTGGTACAATAGTTATTGCTGGAACGCGGAGTAAAATATTAATACCCTAAAATAGTAGTTTTCTTCGTAAAAATTCTTCCTGATCAAAAATGCATTAGGCAGATGTTGAGATTTTTAATGTTTGTTTTTCAAGATGTTGTGTTGTTCATAAAATTTAAGAGTAGTAACAAGGTCTCCAGTCAACAGTCCATAATTTATCGACTTCGAAGTCAAAACTCTCTGGAAAACTAATTAAAAAACGTTCATTGAAGAAATTCTTTATACTCTTAACAAAGAAAGATTTATTCAAGCAAACTTTTTTCTATATTGTTATTGAAAGTAGTCTACTACCATTCAAAAGATATAGGAACTTGCTGATCCAAATCTGTTACATTTTCCCAATTATGGATTGTTGTTTGCTCATTTTGCTCCCATCTTCTAGTCTCTCCTTCGGAAGGCAAAGCATAGAATTTCTCAATTGTTTTAAAATAAATGGCATGTATTTGCTGCTTTTGGAATATATTTCTTGTGAATAGTCATTGTTTCGATTGTAAATTATCTTATTATGTCTAATCACTGGAAATCTAATTGCCAACACGTAAATTATGAAATCGAGCAATATACCTACTATAAGTGACTGAGGATGAGTACAAGAAATTTGATGAGTGATGGAGAATTTGTACTTATTTACAAGAAGCAAAACGTCTTATGAACTTAGAAAACCTTATACTAAAATCGCTGTTACAGAAATATACTAAAAATTCTCCTATTATAAAATGAAGATAGTTATTCCCCCACCCCCATCCAGCGGACACGTCTGCCCTTTTCTTTTTCCTTTTTTCTTTCTTTTTTTCTTCTTTTTTTGCATATTTACATATTTTCTCTCAAACAAGAAATCATGCTGAGTTATCACATTTCAATTCTAGATTAGACACGTGTGTAAACGTCTCTATTTTTCTGAATTTTTCACATGTGTATTGTGAAAACCGGGAAATGACTACGAAAATAGTTACGGACAAAATAGTTACGAAGGAGTTCCTGTATGGATGTTAAGAATTCAATAGTTAATCATTTTAAAGATGTAGCTGTAAGGGATAATCGATACTTTACATTAAAGAACTGGACGTAAGAAGATAAATATCAACAATGCTTGGATTATTTCTACAGACAACTAAAAGAGATATTCTTACAGTCGTGTTTCGAGTTCAGTTGAATGATATTAAGATACCACACACACACGCGCACATATAAACACACACAAACACACACACATATATATATATATACATCGAAATATATTGATATCATATATAAATGCATATACATATATATATATATATATGCATGTGTGTATATATATATATATATATATATATATGTGTGTGTGTGTGTGTGTG
>NC_068985.1:6954238-6954741 GCF_001194135.2 Octopus bimaculoides
ATATATATATATATGTGTGTGTGTGTGTGTGTGAATATATATATATATAGACAGATAGATAGATAGATAGATAGATAGATAGATAGATAGATTGATTGATTGATACATCTATATGAATATAATCCAGGGAAGGGGGTATAGGAAGAAAGTTAGCTGCAAGCAATGCGTAGATATATTTGGCCCGAAGAATAGCTGATGGTATACGCCTCACTTGTATTGTACTACTTCCGTGGTTCCGCTCGCTATAAAACATATGTAGCTCGAATCTTTCCTACTCCATTCCGAAACCCATGTATATATATATATAATGGCATGACCTCGATATTATGTAAATAGAGGAATTTATCTCTAATATAATGTGGCAAATATTTGTAAGGGTAAAACCCGAGGTGATTTTCTCGTTTTGCCACTCTCCCTAGATCTTTGACCGTGCTGATATTCTGCGGTCACCAAAGCATCCCGAAGCTACATATGACATATATATATATATATATATATATATA
>NC_068985.1:6954847-6957503 GCF_001194135.2 Octopus bimaculoides
GACAGACAGACAGACAGACAGACAGACAGACAGACAGACAGACAGACGGATGGACGGACGGACAAAAGGACGGACGGATGGATGGATCCATAGATAGACAGATGTACTTTATATAGATACATGCATGCATACATACATACATACATACATACATACATACATACACATATACATGCATCCACATGTATGTTCTAGTGACATTTTTTTGTAATTTGCTTGAATGGAACTAAATTCTCGAGACTAATGACCCAATATTTCAGAAAAATTTTCAGCAACTTATTTTCCTCATGGAACTTGATCAGGTTTATTTCCAAGATACAAAACCTAGAACTTGGACGTAAGTGTTTCGACGAGGAAATTCTAATCAACGTTCCGAGTAAATCTTTCCACAACAAATAACATGTATGACTAGATCAGTACAGAGCATGTTTTAAATTTCTTCTAACTTTAGGTTTGTTAATATTCTTTGCTCAAGTGTTGAATCTGCTCCTCTACATAAGCACCGTTGCTATTCTTAAGTTAATATTGCATATTTCTTTAGTGACGAATCGGCGAAGCACATAAGAAGTATTGTAAGATTTTAGTGGAAACATGTTCATCCAGTTATTGCGCATAGAAAATCAGGTTATTCTGTACCCCTGCAATGCTAATTCAGAAATGGCACAATAGAATATGGAATAAACCCTGTTCACTAGTGCTAAAGATTAAATCCGAGCATTAACATTTCAGAGTTGTTTGTATATTTTGTCAGTGTGCGTATGTGTTAGTGTGTGTGTGTGTGTGTGTGTGTGTGTGTGTGTGTGAGTGTGCGCGCGTGTGTGAGTGCAATGTAAAAGATAATTGACAATGCATCGTATTACACTTATGTTGATATGGCATCCCTGATAAAAAGCAGAATATCTTGTAGAAAGGATTTATTCATACAAAAAGAAAAGATGTAGCCTGAGAAATGCTGTTATGTGGAGCATTTTCTAATTTGCCAGAAAAATAACGGGAAATGTTTATGTTCGGAATGCATTATTAGGGAATTTACTTTCGCTACTGTTCGCTTAATTGATAATCCTGCCATCACTAGTACGATCCATTAACTCAAGCGATCAGATTATATTAACGCCTACAATGATAATCATACTCGCTCGAAAATGTACATAAATATACTTTTATAATAACATGTTTGCAATAAATATAAAGGCAGGACAAGTACGAAGAATAGAGTATCTCATAAAATATGGAAATGTGATTGATAGATTCGCAAAAAAATAATTGAATTGACCAAGAAGACAACAGTATCAACACGAACAATCTCTCAAATATTCCAGTAAAGTATTTTAGAAACTTATCAGGCAATGATATTTATATGCTCATGTGTTAAAATTGGATAAATATGTACATTTCTCCAATTGTACAAAAATACGTACACAATCACACACACTTAACAACACATATGTATATATATATATATATGTGTGTGTGTGTGTGTGTGTGTGTGTGTATACAAAAGTATATATGAATATATATGAATAAATATATATACACGTATGCATACATATAGATATGATATATATAAACATACATATAGATAGCTATGTGTGTACATCTGTGTCCCCATGAAGTCCGCCACATTCCAGTTTTCCAAAGTATACTTGTTGGTGAGAAATTTTACATATAAGTTTCAAATACTGGAGCATACTGGAAAACACTGGAACGTACCTATTGCGATGTAATGACACAGAGAAGAACTCTAATACAGTGTATACGCGATCGCGCACGGCTGTAGGTGTGTTAGAGATAGACGTAATATACATACGCCTATAACCGTACATGTGTATGTACAGTGCATTTCAATGTAGCAATACCCATTTCTTTCTTAAGATTACTTAGTTTTAAGGATTATTTGCCAACATAACGTGGCAGCCCTGGTTAGGACGAATATTACTGTTCTATATTTAAGAGATGAGGAATTATGTACATTATTTACATTATTTACATTTGGCGGATATTTGTCATCTTGTTTGTTGTTAACACAACGTTTCAGCTGATATACCTTCCAGTCTTCCTCGGGTGACTTGGGGAAAATTTCGAACCTGGGTTCTCATTCCTAAGTTATTTTTCGATTGTGTTATTATTATTATTATTATTATTATTCCGGTCACTGCCTCGAATCGAACTCGGTGTCGTGAGATTAGTAGCCAGCTCTCATACCACTATGCCCCTGGACATAGTGGCCGGTAAGCAACTACATTGTATCATTATTAAAAGATGTTTAATCCTCGGGATGTGCATATGTAGTGGCTCCACGATCGACTCTTGTCGCGGAATAAATGTATATTACATAGATGTATGTGTATGTATGTATGTATGTATGTATGTATGTATGTATGTATGTATGTATATACAGGCTCATGGGCCCGCTTTCCCGGTTTCTACGGCGTATGTGTTCCCCAGCTGGACGGGGCGCCAGCCCATCGCAGAGTTACATATTTTTGCCAGCTGAGTGGACTGGAGCAACGTGAAATGAAGTGTTTTCCTGAAGAACACAACGCGTCGCCCGGTTGTAAAGCGACGGTCGGGGGACAAACAAACACATACAAACATATGCATTTATACATATATATATGCGCATATATATATATATATATATATATATATATATATA
>NC_068985.1:6957923-6960348 GCF_001194135.2 Octopus bimaculoides
ACATATATACATAGAACATGGCTACTCATCTATGTTCATGTCTGTATGCTTATTTAAGTGATCGTCACTGTGCATGTATACATACATACAAACACACACACACACGCACACACGCACCCACACACACACACACACACACACACACACACATATATATATATATATATATATATATATATGTATGTGTGTGCTTGTGTGTATGCATGTATGTACGTATTTATGTATTTAGTAATCGTATGGTATACACCAGGTAATTTGTCGGTAAAATGCGTTTTCTGGATTAGTGTTCGTTGGGTATGTAATTAAGGAGAGAGACGGAAGTTGGAAGATAAAAGAATCTTTCTGGATCACTACAATCATTTCGACCCATCTAGCATGTATATATGTATCTTTTCACGCTATTTTATAGTACATCTGTGTGTATGGAGATGCAAATATTTTTATTTGAATGTGTATATCTGTCTTTGTATATTTGCGCGTTTTGATTTCCTGTGAATGTATATATGTGAACAAACATCAATGGATATATCCTATTCGTTTATCTGAGCCTTCCCTTTCATTACCACAACGTATTCTTTATGGAAATATATTCCGGTAGTCAGAAGTAATACACCATCGAACTACGACAATAAACGTCATACTTTCATTTCATCTTTATCTATCCTTTTTGCAGCCATTTTCTTTCTTCTAAAGAACGTATTTTCAACTGAGGGTGGATATATATATACAAATAATATTTCTTTTTATTAAAGTGTATGCACCACTCTTATGGCACGTCCACAAACTGGAGTGTCTCTGATCGGTTTTACAAATTGCTCTCTCAATCAATATGAGAGCTGCTGGGTGTTAATAATGTTCTGCATGTGACAACAAAACGAATTCAAGAGACAATGCTTTAATATAGATATATATATACAGTTTCAACAATACCGAGGGCTTCACATACATAAATATAGTTATGATTGCGTGTGACTGTATCCACGTGCATGTACGTGCACGCGTGTGTGTGTATATATAAGCACGTGCGTGTTTGTTTTATGTTGTTGTAATGAAAAGAATTTTTAATTAATCTGATGGGTTTCTCTATGCTTTTGCAGAGTACAAATTAATTATTCTTAAGCAACATTCAATGTTGATATGTGTGTGTGAGTGAGTGAGTGAGTGTGCTTGTGTGAGTGTGCTTGTGTGTGTGTGTGTGTATGTGTGTGTGTGTGCGCGTGCGTGTGTGTTTGTATACATACAGCCATACATACATACACACACACGCACACAAACACACACACACACACACACACACATATATATATATATATATATATATATATACATATGAGTGCCGTTGAATATCAGCTATGCGATGACGCTTGTTCGAGACATATTTAATCCTAACACACAATTTATAACTCGAAATACTACAACGAGAAGAAAAATAGGTAAATATAATTTAGTTTAATTTCGAAACGCGTTTATGGTTAATCGAAGTCGTGTGGATTCATCAGTGCGTTACTGTATCGGAGATATTTATGGTAGTTGAAAAGACATTAGCGTCTATTTCTAATTCGGTACGTGGCGAGGCAATTAGTTGAACCCTGGTTGTAATTATGTATATAATTATAGAATATTTCATTTATATTTATATATATACAACACACACAAACACACATAATATACATATATATATATATATCTGTGTGTGTGTGTGTGCGTGTGTTCGTGTGTGGATATATATCGTGTTGGCCAAAAGTCACCTGACAGTAAATCAAAATCATTTAATTACAAGATTTATGTTTAACTGAATGAATTTAATAAAAACATCTAAATATGAAACGTCGTGAAAATTGTTCAAACTAAAGTCCTTCTTGAGCGGCACATTTTTCCATTCGAGTCTATACAGAATTGCACATAGTATTTATGTAATTTTGATTTACTGTCGGGTGACTTTTGGCGAACACTGTATATGTGTCCGTGTGTGTGTGTGTGTGTATAATATAGGATTATATAACACTTATATGCACATATATAAATATACAAATATATATACATCTATATATGTGTGTGTGTGTATGTGTGTACACATATGCACACATTCGTGTGTAAAAGGTTAAATTGGCATTCGTTCTTTAATCTCTTTTCTCTGCACTAATGAGTACAGTGATAATTGTGAATTCAAAATTGAATTTACATCTATGTAAGAAACGATTGTATACATGAATAAACTTCTTACACATTTTTAACATCTTATCTCATACATTTTGACAAATATTATTGGATTTGTAGAGCTTAGTTCCATATATTAATCATACACTTTATATATATATACGTATACAGAGTAAATTTAAACACATAAAAGGTATCCATCATATGGATTCATTGCAGGCTAGAAAGAAGAGTCAAATTTCATACCATGGAATTTAAATGTACATTG
>NC_068985.1:6960569-6966101 GCF_001194135.2 Octopus bimaculoides
TATATATATATATATATATATATATATGCATTTGTATAATATGTAATAGCGAATGACAGCCAGACATGTAAATATGTAGAGAAGTGGACAAAGTGAAAATGACAAACACAGTAAACAGAATATATAGTGCCTGGTATTGTTTGAAAACTCAATAGTAGAGTAACTTATTTGTCGTAAGTGCACGAATGTTGACTAATTGAAATGAAACATGGAATGCATTACTGTGTGTGTAAAATCTGTAATACTATGTAGAAACTCCTGACCTATTTCGAGCTTTGTAAAACTTTCATTAAATCTTTGATCACATAATTTCCATGCTGTTACTTTTTTCAATGTATATAAATTAGTGACAACAAATTTTAAAAAAAATACTGTTAAAAAAAACGTACTGTCTAAAATTAATGTCGACGTGTGACATACACGAAGCCATTTATTTCAGTAACAGAAGACATTCAGGATTAATCTTTGGAAAATGAATTGGAGCCATTCATAACTTTTTGTGCAAGAAAGCACTTTCACATTTCTACTGTTTTGTAATTTCTGTATGAAAATCAGCGTTTTCGAATGCTGTAGAGCAATTATCACCATTTGTTTTAAATTACTCATAAACCTAGAAACTAATTAATATAATCACAACAGAGTAAAAATGATCAGCTTTTCGATACCACTAAGCACAGTTACGATGTTGCTGATGCGCGTAGGGTTATTTTCTAAAGGTGACTCCTAAGAAGGTGGCACATTCTCAATAGCTAAGAACTGTATAAAGAAACCTTTCGCATTTTACGAACTATAATACAAAAGAAATATTAAGCGCGAAGAACAAACTTCAATTGTCTTAACTTTTATGTGTGTGTGTGTGTGTGTGTGTGTGTGTGTGTGTTTAATTTTAGTGTAAATGCCGCAATTTGTGTTAGTTTCCATAGCACATGATTTCGTCTCCTTTAAAAAGCAACTAACAAACGGTGTCGATGTCAGCTTGAAAAATGGTGAGATAAATTAAAGTTTCGCAAAGAAAGCCTTGCGTAACAATATTTTAAAAGAATTAAGGTCGTTATTATAATATTATCTTTACTCACTTACTTGATCGTGTGCTTTTCTACTTGCTGAAGCCTTGCGATATATGTATATGTATGTATGCACCATATATATGTGGTATAAGTATATATGGTGCATACGTATTTTAGTATCATCTGCTCTCATAACAAACAATAGAAATTCTAATTTAAATACAGAAATTAAAAACCAACGGTATGCTCACACATTTCACTCAAATCACATTTGCCTTAAATTTTAATGACCAGAAAATTAAATGTCGCCTGTTATCCAAGAGAGACCATATTTTTTTTCTTCCACGCGTTGAAATTTTTTATTGAAAATCACCTTTCTCAAATATTTTCAACTCAACATTTTGCGTTGTTGGCTTTATAATATTTTTCAATTCTTGCAATTACTAATTATTTCGCTTATAAAAATTGTAAACAATATTTCAGTTCCAATGTGATTATAAAGCGACAAAACAATTTTGACAGTTAATGATTTTTTTCTGTTCATTTATGTATTCTGTAACATGATTTTTGTTCTTTAAATTTAATGTAATTACAGAAAACATTTGCAAAACAAAACATGCAATCAAAGTAGTAATCACACTCGGCATCCTCTGTTGCATTGGAATTTGGGTTGAACTATTTATATGTCCTACTAACCCACATGTCGGGAAAAATAGGTTTCTTCCTCACCAAGAATCCTTTATATTGTAGAAGGCTCTGAATTAGATATATATATATATCAAGATAAGCAACAAGGATATCCAGAGGTAAGGCAGTACCATTGTTTCATGCAACAATGCAGTCACTACATCAATTTAAATGCAGAGCAATCCTCAGCTGCATAAATACATAGATTTTAATCAAATTAAAACAGATGGACGTATTAATATAATTTTGCCGAAAATCTCCAAGATGGTAAGGAGATAGACAGAGAACACTTCAGCTTAGGAGCTACTAAGGTATCTGGAAGAAAGCCTTGTAACAGATTTTGCTTGTCACAGTTTTATGGGGTCAGTTTTAATTTATAGACTAGTTTATCAAATCTTTGTATATCTAAGGCCAACAGAGCAAGGAGCAATGCGTGTTAGGAAGTGGGCTTAGGGAGTCAACAAAAATCGTAGTGGGTATAGTCAATTAGGTAAAGTTATACTAATGTGTCCATGTGTTTTAATTTAATTAAATTCTGTCTTTATGCAGCTGAGAATTGCTCTGCATTTAAATTGATGTAATGATTGCATTGTTCAATTAAATGGAGTTGCCTGAAACGATCGCACTGCATTACTTCTGGACATCCTTGTTGCTTATTTTGATTTTAATCACCCTTATTTTGAATTTATATGTATAATACCGTATTGAATTCTGGTGCCGCAACTTAAGTACCATATTCATCTGAATCTGTATATATATATATATGTTTGTAGCTTCAGAGCACCACCGTTTTGCTCCACTGTTATTATTGAGAGCCTCCTCTAATGCGTGGCATTTGGTGAATAAGGGAGTTTGATGTCGGTACCCTCATTTGCACCTCTTGCCGTGAGGTAGGTTCCTCTGGGACTCTCGACAGGAAGACATCCAGTTTTGATTTCAAAATAACCTACATCCACTCTGTGTAGGTCCCTCAGGTTCTTTGGGAGAATATTGAAAATCTGTGGGGCCCTGACACCCAAACTGTTGTAGTAACTGGTCTTGAAGTACGATGGCATTGCTGGGATCTTTGGCATTGTGCACTGTCCACCTGCTCTGGCATTGGTGTAGCTTTCAGTGCCAAAATTTGGCACAATTCCTTCCAGGATCTTCCAGATGTATATTACTGCATACCTTTCCGCCTTCGCTCCAGGGAGTAAAGTCTTACCTGTTTCAGCCTCTCCCAGTAGCTGAGCTGTTGCAAAGAGACGATCTTCTTTGTGAAGCTTCGCTGGGTTGCTTCAAGGTCCGCTGTAAAGTTTAGACTGTTGTGCCATCCACGAAATATTATGGTAAGAACTTCCAAATTGAGTTAAGTATACGCAAATGCATTCGTTCTGAATTGCCTACGCACACAAGTACACATGCAGGCGCGCTCACACATGCACACACACGGATACATAGAGATTCACAAGCATACAAACACACCTGCGCGCGCGCGCACATACGCATTCAAATATTGAATTTTTGTCTTTTCACTTTTTATATTTTAATATCCCCAAAATGCATTTCAGGATTCAGAAGATTCATTTAATTACGTTAAATATTGTGGAGTTGCAACGGCCCAGTGTGTAGGGCAGCAGACTCGTGGTCGTAGGATCGCAGTTTCGATTCCCAGACTGGGCATTGTGAGTGTTTATTGAGCGAGAAGCACCTAAAAGCTCCACGTGGCTCCGACAGGGGGCGGTGGTGAACTCTGCTGTACTCTTTCACCACAACTTTCTCTCTCTTTCTCCCTGTTTCTGTTGAACCTGTATTTCGAAGGGTCAGCCTTATCACACTCTGTGTAACGCTGAATCTCCCCGAGAAATACGTTAAGTGTACACGTGTCTGTGGAGTACTCAGCCACTTGCACATTAATTTCACGAGCAGGTTGTTCCGTTGATCGGTTCAACTGGAACCCTCGTCGTCATAAGCGACGGAGTACCACATTAAATATTGCTTTCATTTTTGTTGATCATGTGAGTGACGTAATGCGTATCGGGCACAACTGAGATGTAACTGATTGGCGTAATGCTATAGCGTTCGCCGATATCGTTGTTTAGTTATTGGTCATTTTTAATTTTCGTTTTGCCGTGGAGAGAACAAAATGGAGATGGTTGTGTCAAACTAGTCTAAGAAAATTTGTTGCAACCAGCATTAACAGGTTTCGGGGTGCAATGTAGTGGAGAAAAGCGGCTGCAAATATTCCACCTGCACTGAACTGTAATTGTTATACTTGCATGATCTGTGGGCTTTACAAATCGTTGGCGGTACTCCTAAATGACAAAGAAATGATGACAATGATTATATATGACAAAGAAAGAATAGGTTGTCGGATCTTCATTCGTTGAAACCGACGGGTGTGTCCATCACCATCATATATATATATATTTCACACACCCCACCTCATCCCACGCCCACCACACCACACCATACCACACCATATCAACACACATACATACTTACACATTCTCACATACACACGCGAATCTTCGTTTTGGGATCACCTATACTTTATTACCTCCCATTCTTTCAACCTTTTCTTTCAAACATTTTTCTAATCAGTCGCCATGTTTGACCGCTAAATCAACAAGTTATTTTGATTCTCTCTCTGTGTTTCTTTTTTCTTATTTTCTCTTATCTCTGTTAAAGAGCGTAGGCTAGAAACGAAACGTAAAAGACTTTTCCGCTCTCCGGAGCGTCAAAGTAATAAACCTTTTTGTTCATACACCTGTCTTTTGTTTTTCTATAAATTCCAACTATATCTATATATCTACATCTATATGTGTGTGTGTCCGTATGCATATATATATATATGTAAAGGTGACAAAACCACCACGTGTGTCAGAGCACAAAAATGCTGCAATAATTACCAAGACAGAAAATATTTACATGGCTCACTGGTGCGTCAAAGCACATCATAGCTATCTCCAGCTGCAGACAATCACCACTCTGTTCGCCGCAAAGACTACCAAATTACGTGATTTCGATTTCATTTAGCCTTCACATTGATAGACAGTAAGCGCCTGAGCAATTATATATGAAATATATATACAGGTCATATGAAAAGATTGTAAATGCTTGATGCTGGAAGGAATTAAGTCTTAGATTTTAGACACTTTTATTTAACAGATGTTATTGGAAGTAATTGCAAATCATTGTTTTCTGATTCTGCTCATAGATTTATGACATTGGATATTCGATTGCATACGTCACTAAGATGAATTGTAATGCACATATAAGGAAAATTCCTCATGCAAACACATGAATCTTTTCCCGTGTTGAAATATTTCTGTCAAATAACCTATTCAAACCATATTGCGATAAAATACCAAATTTATTTCAAATAATATTTTTTTTTGTTTTGCTCCATTGATTTTATTTTCAATTATTCCAATTAGTCTTTTGCTTAGGAAAATGGAAAAAAGTACTCCAGATTCATTGCAATTATAAAGCCACAAATCAACATCAAATTTAGTGATTTTCGCAATCTTTTTTTTTTTTTTTAATATTTTCTATTTTAACTTTAATGTAATTAATGAAAATATTTACAAATTCGTCTTAAAAACATCTGAAAATAAATCATGGAAGCAAAATAATATTCAAACTTGGAATCGATCATTTCATTGGAATTCGGTTTGCACTAATTACAATTTCCTAACATGTACGTCAAGTAAATAATAGTTTCTTTCCTACATTAGGAACACTATCCAGGTGTTAATACCCTGGAACAGGCACGTATGACCTAAGAGCAACTTACACGTTAAATAACATATATGCATGTGTATATATATATATATATATATATATATATATATAT
>NC_068985.1:6966709-6970365 GCF_001194135.2 Octopus bimaculoides
TGCTATTTCTGGATTCTCAGTATGTTGGAGAAGCAGGTTACTGTCAATCCCTATATATTTATGATTATAAATGATTTTTACCGAAAAGGTTTTTTCATACTGAGCTACCCGGCAAAATTGTTAATTATTAATTTTATTACTAATTGACGATTCCCTGTCCTGCATATCTATCTATATATATATAGAGAGAGAGAGAGAGAGAGGGAGAGAAATAGATAGATAGATAGATAGATAGATAGATAGATAGATATCAGAAAATGTCACAGAAAACGAGAAAGCAGCCATACTCTGGGATATCCCAATACACACAGATAGAGAAATTAAGGCCAATAGACCAGATATAGTTGTCAAAGATCATGAAGAAAAAAAATACCAGCAGATTACAACGTTTCCCTAAAAGAATTGGAGAAACCTTCAAAATACAAAGACCTGGAAATAGAGGTAACTTGAATGTGGAATCTAAAAAAAGAAACAATTCCTAGGTCCCTTAGGTATAATAAAAAAAATATTCAGACAGATACATAACAACACCAGGACTTACAAATATATATAACATACAGAAAATTGCACTACTGGGCACTGCACATATCCTACTCAAAACACTTTCAATACAGTAACCATAAGAGCATCACAGCAAACCACAGCACATTATCAAGGCACACAGAGCTGCGCTCGGTAGTGAATTGAAAGTACGTTATAAAAATAAAACTACTGAATAATAATAATAATAATAATAATAATAATAATAAGAAGAAGAAGAAGAAGAAGAAGAAGAAGAAGAAGAAGAAGAAGAAGAAGAAGAAGAAGAAGAAGAAGAAGAAGAAGAAGAAGAAGAAGAAGAAGAAGAAGAAGAAGAAGAAGAAGAAGATGATCGAAAAATACCTTAGGAATGAGAACCCAGGTTTTGAAATCTCTCGAAGACAACTGTTGAAGGCTGGAGGATATATAAGACGAAACCTTGTGTTAACAACAAACAAGATGAGGACAAATATCCATCAAATATAAATAATGTAAATAATGCACTCAATCTGTGTTCCCAACATAGTAAGACGCTAGATGTTTACGTGCTAGACAAATGAAAAGAAATAAACATTGCACGTAATTCCATACCTTAAGGTTTCGACAGGAGCAATTCGATCATTTTCTGTGTCACCTCAGTGAAATTGGTGCTGACACAACCATTGAACTGGACACCACCCGTCTCCGTGAAAGGATACGAATGTATAGCGTTCCAATGTCATGTATTTAAACTTCAACTCAAACGCCCTCTTACTAGCGCGTTAAACTTGAAAATAACTGCAAATGAATGATATTCAGCAGTGAATCAACAGGCTACAGAACACAGATATATGAAATTAAATAATAAAAGTAGGAATTTAGAAATTAATATTATTAAATAATATCAGTTTCAACGAGTGGTCAGCATACTTAAAAATGTCCGATGACCGTGAATTCTATTGAAATATAAGCAATATGAGAGATCACTATCTGGATCCTTTGTATGCTGAAAACAGACGTCAAACCGTCTTACCACTAAATCTATGTTCTCAACTAAGTAAGACGCTAAATGTGATCTATTTTCGCATTCTGTCCCTGCCCGTCTATTTTATTAATATCTTTTACATTTTTGCTTCTATTTCTGCTTTTCGATCTCAGATATTTACAGGCCTTTTCGTTTTTTTCTTCCACCAGAACAATGACCTTCTTGAATACATAACCTGTAGCAATTTGAGATTGAAGACAAAGATACGCTGAATGGAGACAATGGAAACCCATGTCTAAAATAGTTCAGGCGCCATCATTTACTACCATCTACAAATCCAGTTCCTCATCGAAAATGGATTTCACGATTACTGCATACTTAATGTATTTGTGTAGTACAAACGCCAGAAGCTGCGTGATACTGTTTTTTTCTTTCTTTCTACGCAATGCTTCTAAACTATATCTACAGGATGAAAATCGCAGCATCTGGTGTTTTAACGACAGAAAACTTATTTCATGCTCTATGTTCTTTTCTATAGTCTTATATAGTTCGGTTCGAATTGCAATGGTCTAATATATATTTATATTTATATCTATTTATCTATTTATCTAGCTAGAGACACACACACACACATACACACACACACACACACACACACACACACACACACACACACACACACACACACACACTCAAATAGACACACAAATTTTAATATTTACAGGATTTAAATGCGGACTTCTATTAGTTTCAGGCCTCTGAAAATATAACAGTCGTACAGCTTTGTATATCGTGCCGAATATTTCAGGGTAGTAATTCAGACTCAAAATGCTATGGCCACATTTTGAGTTAAAGCGAAAAGAACAGGAAATGAAAAGAGGAAAACGTAAAAGACAAAAGCGTAATGATAAAAGAAGAAATATGAAGGAAATGAATTAAAAGTTACGTTCCTTTGCTCCTCAGAAGCAGAAGCAGTATGGTTGGTGCAATTAATTCAACGAGGAATGGTAAGTTTATGATTCTGCATGGTTTAACCAGAGAGTGTGGTGTTTTCCAGTTCAGCAATAGAAACTTGTTCAGATGCTTATATGTAATAAAAATTTCAGATCCAGAAATCAGTGAGTTACTAGATTTCTAAGACTGTATGCAATTATATATTGGACACTTCTATCTAAAATCAAGCGTAAGTTTAAAATACAGCTTCAGAGAAAATAATATATATATAGTACAAGAGAATTATATCAGAAAGCGGCGATTAATGTTGTAGCACCCTCTCGTGAAATGCTCTGCTGATTGAGCTACATTTTTAGAGCAGGAACAGCTAAAAATAAATTTGCTCGAGCATATATTATCTTACGTAAACTACGGTTGATCAGCATGTGATAAAAAATATAAACTCAGAAAAGCACTAGAGATATTTCTGCTTATACATCTAGTTAAAGTAAATGCCTGGAAGCTATTTCAAGGTATACTTTTACACATTGATGCATTGGGAAAGTTGCATAAGAAACTGAAGTATAGTAGAATAGAAAATGTTGCTCAACATTTCACTGCAATAATATACTTCTGCGTTCATATTATTGAATATAATTTGCGTAGATATTCAAATCTGTCAACTGCATATTCGTGTCTACATGTTGCTCAATTTATACCTGCAGTCCTTGCGTATGTGTGCGGCGCTTATTTGTGTGTAGCTAGCTCGATAGGTACGTGAGTTAGAGTATGCTTATACTATTATTGCTACAAAAATATTGATAAAGACATAATATATATATATATATATATATATATATATATATATATATATAAATTATACAGATATATTGAAAGAGACGTGAGTTAATATATAGTCTAGTAACTAATGCGTGCGTGTGTGTTTTCAGTCCATTCAACTGATAGAAAATTCGTTGCGCCTGTATTTCAAAGGGCAAGCCCTGTCACGTTCTCTGTCACACTGAATCTCTCTGAAAACTACGTTAAGGTTACCCTTGGAGAATAATTTCACGAGGAGGCTTTTGAGCTGATGAGATCAACTGGAGCTATGTGGAGTAACCGACAGAATGTTATATTCCTTAATATATAAATCTTATGCATTTATGTATATGTATAAAATACGCATATCTATCTATCTATCTATCTATCTATCTATCTATCTATCTATCTATCTCTCTCT
>NC_068985.1:6970375-6977933 GCF_001194135.2 Octopus bimaculoides
TATCTATCTCTCTCTCTCTCTCTCTATATATATATATATATATATATATATATATATAATACGAGTTGAAACAATTAAAGCATGTTTTATTATTATATATACAGATTTAACCGGGTTCGCAGTTTACACTGATTTTCAAACATTTGAAATAGAAAGACGTGGCTTATGTCGCAACTGTTTTGCGTCTGACTAGTGTTTGAAGCTTTCCCTATTTTTATAGGAAGTTCATGGCTCAAATTACTATGTTTTGAATGGGTTTTGATTGGTAGAGGGTTGTCACATGGCTGATTTTTGACATTTTTGTAGGTTGCTCGCTACGTCCGTATCAAGGGACAATACTTAGCATCGTAAGTTAAGGCCGATACGCTTGACTGAACACGTCTAGTGCTAGTACTAAAAAATCAATGCACTGAATGTTTTCTGTGAATTGTTTGTACTTGTATTTTCCCCGATACGTTCACGCGTTGGTGTCACTGACACACGGACAGAGCGTAGAAACGGTTCTAAACTTAATCACGTGTTCATTCTCTACAAATAGTTGACAGAAAACATTCAGAGCATTGATTGTTTAGTCAACCGTGTAACCCTTAACATTCGACGCTAAATATTGTCACTTGATACTAACACACGGACATAGCTGGGAACCTATCAAACTCCATTCAAAATATATACGTAATTGAGCCACGAACTCCCATTAAAAATAGAGCAAGCTTCAAACACTAGTCAGAATCGAAACAGCTGTGGCATAAGGCACGTCTTTCTCTTTCAAATTTATTTTTAAATCAATGTAAACTGTGCAACCGGTTAAATGTTTAAATGTAATTTATTTTTACTATTCCCAGTGCATTTTCAACTTCTATATATCATATATTTCTACCCTACCCGTGTGGAATACAATAACTTCGTTTTATGTATGTATATAAATATATATATATATATATATATATATATATATATATATATATATATATATATATACATGTCTGTGTGTGCGTGTATGTGTATATGCATGTATGAGAGCATTTGAATATTTCGTGTGCATGTCAATATTTTTCCTACACATAATGCAAAATTAAATCAATGAGACTTTTAAGAAAATCAACCGAGAGATTTACTTATGAACAAACATATATATGCCCTTTCATCACCTACCATGTGGAAACCGTTACAATTACGGAACTTTATCCGATATTATCTACTTAAACAGTGCTTAAAACATATTAGATTTATGACAGTAAATAATAGAACGCGCAAAAAACTATCAAAGGCTTATGCAAATGATTGTGTAAGGACAAATTGCTGACAGAGTAATATCAAAGAAAATTAGCAAGGACAGCATAAGGTACCTCGGCAGTAAATAAATACTGTATAACACATTATAGATTTGAATGTTCAATGAATAGATGTTATCCCCTCTCTGCCAAAAGCGGGGTTGTGGACGGCATAGCCTAAAAGAGAAAGCAGAAGGTAGAAGGTGGAAATGCAGAAGGTTTTGGTAGGCAAACGATGCTGGCATTACCTTAGACATTTACATTTTTATAACACCCCGCCACCATTTGACAGAATGAAACACTTTTAATTCGCTTCTTCTTTGTTTTTGCTCGTCTTACTCGCTTCTTCTTTGTTTTTGCTCACGTTGGGTCTGATCCGGTTATGTTTCACACAATATCGTAAGATGCAAACCCGAAGACCTTCTCAACTCTATCCTTTCTAAACTGCCAACACGAATCTACCTTCCTGAGTATCTCTACCTCTTCGTTTATATGCTTAACTACGATTCTCTTTCCTTCTCTTCTTTCTCTCTCTTTTTATCCTTCTCTCTCTCTCTCTCTCCCTCTCTCTCACACACTCTCACATTCTCGCTCTATTTCACTCCGTGCCTTGAAATCTTACTGCTCCTCGTCTCCTTTTCGTGTCATCTCTCTGTCCAGTCTTGCTCACCTGTTTCTACAAACAGGTGTCTAAAGTTTAATATAAGGTTATTTATCAATCTGACGGGCAATATTATATTTTCCTTCCAACACCTTCTAACACGCGCGTTAAGCATTGGATTTCTTCTGTAGAAATAGGTAAAATTTGTTAAGTGATGAATACGTTTTTTTCTTTGGTGGGCATTTTTACGTAATCAATGTTTTGAATATTGTAATTATTTTATATCAAAAAGAACGACTAAAGATTCTTCCCGAACCATAGGCTCAGAAGGTCGACTTGACGGATTCTGTGGAGTGTATATTGCTCCCGACTCTCGACTAAGTCGAGCAGAAACCGTTCCATCGCAACAATACTAGTTTTTACAGCTGCATGGACTACAGTAACGTAAAATAAATTGTTTTGCTCAAGAATACAATGCATCGGCCGGTTCAGAAACTGTATCTACAATCTTATGACGTCGTGTGCAATGTCCTAAGCACCGAGTCATGTGTCTCCAAAATTATTTCATTTATTATACAGCGTAAGTTTTATGTTCAGAGAATGATATTTGTCTAGGTTTGATGCAAAACGCTTCTAACTTTTTCTCATGTGATTTTGCGAGAAAATATTTTATTTGAGAATAAATGTTTTCCTTTTTAGCGGTGGAGTATGTGTGGTTCCTTAATGTTATTTGGTGGAAAATTATATATCATATACATACAATAACATCAGAGAATGTTCATTGTATCATGCTGTTTATTTTATCGTGTTATTTCATGCAGGAGAGAAAAGACCATAGCATAAGCAGACATTCATTCATACATATATCTACACAGACGCGCAGATATATACATCAACGAAACGTTCAATGAAAATGGCGATACAAATTATGTCTTATTGGTAAATACAAATATGAGATAAAGAAGTATATTTAAATTTATCAAAGGTCACGTATATTGATTTCAGGCGAAGTGATACTCTTCCCAGGGTGAGATCGCTAGTTGTATTATACGCCCCAGTATGTTTAAAGCCGTGGTCGTTATCAGCAAGATTTAAACTAAAGAAGATGGAAAAGCCCAATCATGTTTATCACTTTATCGAATTAGCAATTAATAACACTTTCTATATTGTTCATAATTTGTAATCGATATACTAAAAGTTTGTTTTTTTCTTAGTAAAGCATTGTAAGTACCAAGACATTCCAGATACTATTTTATCGATCTAAACGATCTAAGTCAGATGTGTGACTGTCTGTAATTATTGGTGATTGGAGTATTTTCTGATTCTAAAGAAATGACAGATCTTTGAGACTGGGTTCTAACTCTGTTAAAAATATGTTCTCAACCACATGCGATCTTCTGGTGTAATAACGTTTACCAACTGAAGAGCTCATGCGACATTCTCTTGGTTGCCGCTCGTGTTCATTGTGAGTGTCTTATAAAGATGTTTCTCTTGTATTAGTAGTTCCTGAGTCGGTTTTACTGGTGAAAATATTACGATTTATATTTTTGGCATAATTAAGCTTCGGGTTTTGTAGTTATATTACTTGCATGCATTTACAGAACCGGGAAATACGACAAAATAAATGGAAGACAGGCCCATATGTGGGTTTCATTGGCAAGCATATGCAAAGAAGCAATGTTGGCTCATGTACCTTCTGTCAGTAAAATGTATATTCATTTGATGAAATAATTGTAAACTCATATCAGCTGGGCTATCAAAGAAACCTGTAAAACATTTGCTGCTGTAAAAGTAGCACTTATTTCATTTCTTAATATCAAATATCAATATAGTGTAGAAATATCCCACAATACTTTCGCATCTTTATCTAGGCAAGAAACTGGCGGACATTCTAATGCTCGATTTATAAATGTTGTTGTTGTTGTTCCTTAGGCCAAAGCCACACCTCCAAAGATCTAATTTTTTAATATGCCTAAAATTATTCATTATTCAATGATATCGTCATTTTTGTAATGTTTTTTTCCGATATGAGGTAAATGTGACTGTTATTCCTAACAAGTCTTGCAATCACATCAAAACTACCTTGTTGGCTCGTACTCTTCTTCGTCGTTTGATCATATATTTTCACTTAATAATGAATTCTTTCGCGGAAGCTTCACTACAAGGAAATTTTACTCAACATAACAGACTACGTACTTCATAGAACAATGTAACTCTAAGATTAAGACTAATTATATGATGATAATTAGAATTTATAATAATCTACTAAATTTTAACGACAATATATTATACAATTATTCAACTGAAGACCTCTTGTCTATCGAATTATTACGGCGTCTTCGTGAATATCAGATACTGTTTAATTTAGAATTATATTCGATGGATTTCATAAATAGAGTCAAAATGGTAAATAGGATACTAATTTATATTCACAAATTCATGCGGCTTGGTATTTCATAGATTCTGTAATTCCACGAAAATCTCAGCGTTTATACTGATATTTTATAAAGAGATAGAGCTGCTCTCGGAAATTACAATCCAATAGAATCATATTTATAATGATACCGATAATAACAAAAACATAATGAGCATGACGATTATGGAGATTTAATGATTCGATATAAATGTAACGATGAAAATGGAGAAAAAATGTTTACGCGATGTCTCTTTCAATCTTGTATCTCACTATATTACAAAGGGTCGCTTTACATCTTCATCAATACCGACTATATTGGTTGCACCGTTCTCTTATAAACAGGGGCCTATCTAATGTAACTGGCGCGCAGAGCAAGCATCAAAATCGCGCTCCTTTCCCCCAACCAACAAGTGGAAATTCGCATAGAAAGAATGAATAATTAAGTAAGAATTAAGTAAGAATGAATAACTAAATTAGAACAACTATACTGTTTGGTGGCGTGGGTGGCGATAAGCAAAACAAACCATGCCTCAAAAGGTTTCAAAAATTTTTTAAATGGGTTTATTAGAAAATGATCTTGGTCAAAATTGCGTCCCATTCAAAGTGGCGCCCAGGGCATGTGTCCTGCTTGCCCCACGCTCCTACTCATACTCTTTTATTCTTTTCTTTTACTTGTTTCAGTCATTTGACTTCGGCCATGATGGAGCACCGCTTTTAGTCGAGCAACTCCACCCCAGAACTTACACTTTCTAAGCCTAGTATTTATTCTATCGGTTTCTTTTGCCGAACCGCTAAGTTACGGCGACGTAAACACACCAGCATAGGTTGTCAAGCGATGTTGGATGGACAAGCACAGACACACAAATATATACACACGCATAAATCTATATATAGATAGATATAGATATATACATATATATGACGGGCTTCTCTCAGTTTCCGTCTATCAAATCTACTTACAAAACTTTGGTCGGCCCGAAGCTATAGTAGAAGACGGCCGCCCAAGGTGCCGCGCAGTGGGACTGAACCCGGAACAATGTGGTTGTTGAGCAAGCTACTTGCCACACAGCCACTCATGCGCCTATATATAACTGATTTTCAAATCATATTGCGTCCTTGAACTTGATACGCTTCATTGAATACATTTTTATAGTTCTCTATGTCAAAAATATCTCATGTCAAAATTATCTTATAATAGAGTTGTCTTTCCAGGTTATCGGAATGTTTTAGTCTATTTTTTGCAATGTGCACAAGTGAAATGCTTAACTTCCCCTAAAACAGTGACTGGCTTCCCTAGACGGATCTGGTAGGAAGATATGTTGTAAGTTGTTGAAGTACACTTTTATTTAATTTGGCTTCTGCTGAGTTCTCTAGTAAGTAATCCAAGGTTCATATGATAGATATATCAGACACGCAAATTTCAAATTTTGGCACAAGGCCAGCAATTTTCAGAGAGACTGCACGTCACTTAGATATAACTGTCTGCTAATCTGTTAATTATTTTATCAACCTCAAAAAGATGAATGGCTATGTCGAAGTACCTCAGCGGATATTTAACTCAGAACATAAGGTCGGATGAAATGCTGTTAAGCATTTTTACCGGCACCGTTACGATTCTGACAGCATGCCGTCTTAAATCAGATTTTAATATTGATTTCACATTCTAGCACAATGCCAGCAATTTGGGGATAACGATAACCCGATTACTTAAACTTCAGTGCGCAACTGATCCACTTGGGTGGATGTATTCGATTTAACCCCTCTCACGAAATTGCTGGCCTCGTACTAACATCTATATGATAGGGATAATAATAATAATAATAATAATAATAATAATAATAATAATAATAATAATAATAATAATAATAATAATAATAATAATGGAATACCCCTCCCAGAAAACGAATGGTATGTGAAGTTGTTACAAATACTGTGACGTAGTTGAGCAGTCGGCGAAGTCGGTCATAGATAGTCACGTCTTACTTGTCTAACTAACTATACTGCTATACCGGAGTGGACTTTATAACAGTCCGACGATGGATTACAACAATTTGGAATCAATATTAATATGAAAATCGACATTACGATATGATATGAAAATATCAATATGGGATTTTTGTGTGGATGCCAAAATCCTATACAATTTTTTATGCAGGTTTTAAATCTTTTTATATTTGACTTTGCCTGTTTTCTGTCATCAAATAATTATATACCAGTAAAACAAGACATTTTCTTGTTTACTTGTGCCAGACCATAGACTGCGGTCATGTTGGGACATCGACTTGAAGAATTTAGTCGAATGTATCGACTCCAGCACTTGTTGTTTTTTAAAGCCTGGTAATCATTCTATCGTTGTTTTTTTGCTAAACTGCTAAGCTACGTAGACATAAAAACGCCAACTGGTTGTCAAGCAGTGGACATGGAGAAGCGCAAACACAAATATACATGTGAGAGATAGATAGATAGATAGATAGATAGAGAGAGAGAGAGAGAGAGAGAGAGAGAGAGATATGCCACAAGCTTCTTTCAGTTTTTGTCTACCAAATCAACTTACAAGGCTTTGGTCAGCCCTAGGCTATACCACAAGTTTCCACACTGTGGGATTGAACCCGGAACCTGCGTCTACGTGTTTAAGAAACAAATATAAAGTGCTGTCGCCTATCGAAATGCGTCATAGCGCCAAAGCAAACAGCAATATAGCGGAAGTGGCAATGTAGGGCAGTCTATATCATCAACTATGGTGTCTTCTATTGAATTCCCCGGTGGGATGTCTTTGTGAAAACTGTGCCATGAAGAGAAATCAATAGTCCTACATCGGAAAATATTCATTAAAATTATCTTAAGAATCGTTTCCTGATTTCGTGTAAACTGAAGCTGCAAAGAGTATACAATAGTGTTTCCTACATTCTTTTTAGAAAAAGATAATATTGAATAATTTTATATTAATATTAAATAAATTTACAATAAATACAGGAAAATATATTTAGGTAAAAATTACTTTTTATGTCTGTTTCATTCCTTCCTTTCAGTTTTTTCCATTTTTTATTCTATAACTTTTATCTATCTTAATTTAATTTTATATATATTTATATGCATTCTTTGGCATCACCCATTTCTGATTCATAATCTTAATTCTTTACATTGTATTTTTCAATTTATAAAATATATTTTGCTTTGCTTATAATTTACTTCTTTTGCATTCATGTCGTACAATTGAGTTCATTCATTGATAGATACATAAATACATACATATATATATATATATATATA
>NC_068985.1:6978033-6981608 GCF_001194135.2 Octopus bimaculoides
TATATTCGGGTCACGCAACTTTACATTATTACTTCCGTTCATTTACATTGTTGTCTTTTCATTGGAAATTAATTTAAAATGCTCTTACCGTGACAAAGAATATTATGCCTTGAAAAGAAAACTTGTAGAAGTTACTTTCTATTCTTTTACATTGAGTTTGAAATAAATCATGAAATAAATAACAAAAGACGTATAGGAATATATAAGAATAATGGAAAGATTAGTCTGTTACTCGTCTGGTCTTGCGTTTTTTATAGCCTGAGTATTATCAGTGTCTTTAGCTTAATTATTTCTCTTTACTTCAGTTTCGGTTCTCAATTCATTTTTCTGTCTAACCTTCTAACTATGCATCTAACTACATACATTGATACCTAGGTTATTATTTAAATACCCATCTATTTTCCTATTCATATACGTAGATGCCCTTTGTAAAGCAAAGAATTGAATACAATCTCTTTAAAGATACGATTGTTGTGCATGATATATTGTGTAGATTAGTTAATTTTCATATAATTCGATATCTTTGTTTTCTTGTTCAATCATATACGTTCCCTTGTTTTTCCTTTGAATACTCCGATGGTTTCGGTTTTTCCTACGGCTTTGTCTACCCCACCACTCTCTCACTCTTCCTATCATGTATAAATGTTTACGCCATTCACATCAAAATTACTGGGAGATGCGGAAAGAACTGAAATCACCATGATTCTGTTATGTGTATACATGCTCTTAATTTATATTTAGAGTTACGAACAATATTTTATTCATAGTAATAATACACACGTTGTATTTTCTGTCCATAATTTATTAACTCATATATTGTATCGAATAAGTGTCGATTTTATTCTTTTCCAAATCACGAAAATAATGAAAATAACATTTTAGTTCGATATTAAAAGATACAAAAAGAATTAATAGGAGCAGAGATAACTGGAACGCTTGTCTCCTGTAATAAAGGTTATGTTACTGTCAATCATTTTTAATATTTGCATTAATATACTATACATTGTTTGGTGTTATATCAAATATGTAGGGCAACGTGGAGGCGCAATGGTCCAGTGGATAGGGCAGCGAACTCGCAGTCCTGGGATCGCAGTTTCGATTCCCAGACCGGGTGTTGTGAGTGTTTAATGAGCGAAAACACTTGAGGCTCCGGCAGGGTTGGTAGCGAATGCTGCTCTACTCTTTCACCACAACTTTCTCTCACACGTCCTGTTTCTCTTGTACCTGTATTTCAAGAGGCCAACCTTGTCACATTCTGTGTCACGCTGAATCTCCCTGAGAACTACGTTAAGGGTACACGTGTCTGTGGAGTGCTCAGCCACTTACACTTAATTTCACGAGCAGGCTGTTCCGTTGATCGGATCAACTGGAACCCTCGTTGTCCTAACCGACGGAGTGCCACGTGCATCGGTGAATGTTGTTTGTGCTAGTTACATCTATTTAGTTATCTAGTTCTCATTTTGACTCAGTAAATATTACCTTTCATATATAATCGATAAAATAAAACAAGCATTCTCTTGGATTTCTCTAACTTATTGAAATTTGTTCGGGTGTTCCAATGCGAAAGGTTCTGGTCATAGTCACAGACCTCTTATTGGGCACCTGCTATTAGGACTGTCTTCAAACTGTTTTTGTCTTCATCGACTCAATCAAAGAAACACTTGGCAGCTGCAACACGATCTTTTTATTTTAGATAACCGCACTTTATACATTTAATCCCAAGCGCTGTTATAATAAATGAAGTAAGCTAGAACGTTACAACTTGCGTGCAATCAACATAAATCTGGCTCCGTTACCATAGCAAAAGTTCCGATGCTTATTGACGAGTCCTCGCATCAGACATCTTCTTGTATTGACAAGGCTTTGTTCAGAAATATGCATTTATTACAAATATTAATTAGGGTAATTAAAGCAATATAAGGCATTCGATAGAGAGATGAACAACATATTTCGGTATTTCCATATTCTTTACCTTGAATTCCGCTGATATCGACCACAGCGTTACACATGCCCTGGGTATATAAACAAGTAGCGACCAAATATTATGCTGAAATTCAATACATTGTAAATCGATATTTGCGACCTTTTACCACACCAAATAAATTTCGTTATGGCATATGTTTTGTAAACTAACACAACTCTCATGCCTCCATTTTCATTGAACTTTATTTTGACACTTGTGTTTGTGGTTGTAAGTGTATGAATGCAATATATGTGTATGTATATGGAAATAGATTTGGTGTTTTCCCCTTTAAACAGTTTGATATAAGAAAATTTTCCTTTAAAGAGCTTGATATAAGTACATTTTAAAAATTATACATAATATATATTTTGCGTCTAGATAACACTAAGTTACTGCACCATCTAGACAACGATTACATTTACTAAAATATAATTTATTTTCGCACAAAACTTCACGTGATACTGACAGACATCTTGAGCTCCTTTATAAGGCAAACTCATAAGTGGAGAAAAAGTTGAAGGGGTTGAGCCAATCCTAGTTAAAGATCTCTTAAAATGAAAATAAAACTGTTGTCATTTAAAATACTGTATCTAAAATATTCACTATCTTCAAAATGTATTGAACATTTCTATTCCTGAACCTAACATAACGTAAACTTCAGCGGGTGGAATGCGCTGCATATTACTCAAGAGTAGAGAGGACTCAGAAGATTCGATTCAGCCATTTTAATAACGACATAAACCTAACCACATTGAATGCAGTGTAAATAAATATACTCAAAATTTCAAATAAATGATACACTTGAATGTTTCTAACGAAAAATTATCAGAGGAAAGATACAGGATAGAAGATCTTATGTTTCAATGTACAGAATGTTCCACCAAGGAACATGAGATAGAACGCCTCAGCAATAATACCCTAATATTATTCATCTTAGAATTCCGTAAAAACTCAATATCATAACGAAATATACCAAAATTCTGCATTTAAGCCTTTGAGAACACAAGGAATAGTGTTTTAGACCAGTAAAGTTAGTCTAATAAAGTATAAGAAAGCATGGCAAGAATGAAATTGTTAAATGATAACTTAACAGACAAATAGAAAATGATGAATCATAAAGATTACGTTTAACAAATACGTTAGCAAGCTGATTAAGGTAGGCAATAATATTATTACTTAAATTATCTCTTTTGAAATTCGATAGATTTATTGATGCAGAGGATTATCCAGCCCAATGGTAAAACACCACCAACGCAAACCTAGCAACAGCAGAATACGTGGTTCGATCTGGCAAAACACCGTTTTGCTTTATCATTTTATGCAATTATTCCCACCCTTTATGTTCAGTTACACAGGATTAACACAGGGTATATATGTCAGCTGCCTTATCTAAAAGACGTACTACTACTGATGAATACTTTATCAAATCTCTCTAGACATCCCAATTATGTGCGAGAAAACACGCACAAACGCTTTAGTTATTATTTATATTATTAACATTATTTAGCGTGGGCTACTAACCCCAAGATTGCGAGATCAATTCCAGGCAGTGCCTTGAATAAATAATAATAATAATAATAATAATAATAATAATAATAATAATAATAATAAT
>NC_068985.1:6981618-6984314 GCF_001194135.2 Octopus bimaculoides
ATGCAAAACAAAAGTCAAACATAAAATAATAATAATAATAATATAGGCAAATAATAACTTAGGAATGGGAACCCAGGTTTGAGTTCAAAATTTCACAAGGATACCTGATGAAGCCTGGAGAGTAAATCAGCCGAAACAATGTGGCAACAACAAACACGATGAAGTTATTTCAAAGCAAAATGGAATCTACACCGATTAAGATATTTTATTAATGATTAAAATGTCTTTCAATTCCATAATTATTGATGTCAACTTTTGACACAATGCCAGCAATTTCGACCCCATTGCTCAACCGGTAGATATTTTATCGACCCCAGAAAAATGGAAGGCAAATTTGACCTCGGCGGAATTCTAACTCAGGAAGTAGAAGTGAACGAAATGCCGCTAAACGCTTTGCCCGATGTACCGCCTTTGTCAACTTTTGTTTTAAAGTGTTGAATTACCTTCCAATTCAAAGTCAAAGATCTATCGACTCAGGAAATCAGATTTGCTACAAGACGTAATCTTGAGATAAATCATAAGATGACCAGATGACTTGAGAGGAAAATGACGAAAGCCTGAGCCAAGCCGTGTCAGATATCTTTTTTCTGAAGTTGAAATTGATGTTGTCAATAAATATTTAATATAAGAAATGTACATATATATGTGTGTGGGTATTCATTTTTGTATGCATGAATTTACGTATATATACATCTAGGTACACATCTATGTATGTATGTATTTATGCGTGTGCGCGCGACAGTTTAAGACAATAATAATATTACAGATCTGATGTTGCAAAACATTTGGACTTTCATAAGCCTTCTACACAGTAAATTTTTTTGAAAAGTATCGAATCCATGCAGGCATTGAACAGAATGGGAGCCGAGACAACGCTGACGAACCCTTAAACTAACTGATAGAACGAAGATGTCTAAGTCACAGGTCAAACTGCACTGACTGATACAGTGTACAAGGCCATCATCAGCCGAACAATTTGAGGAGGTATACCTCGCAGCTCCAGAATCCTCCATCGTTTAGAACTTCTTGTGAATGTGTACTTAGACTGCAAGGAACCCCTGATCGCATGTCTACTCAGGCCGTTGAGTCGCAAACAGATGCTTTGGCACTGTTCGGGATGACCCTGGCAAAAATAAAACCTTAACGGGCGCTAAGTGGACTGTGACAGCTCTATAATCGTTACAGTCGTGGCGGACGACTTTACCTTTCTAGAGCCGGATAATTACGCCCCTCTTCCAGTGAGAGGGCAAGATTTCGCTGCTCAACGTTGAGCAAAAACAAGACTGCTGCTGGTTCACCTGTGTTGATCATGTCCCTATTGATGTCACAAACACGTGCTGCCTTCTCATCCTTTAGATGAATTGCGACCGTGCGAATCTCTCTCGTCTTAGGACATCAGATCACAAGTGACTTGGAGGTCGGTCACCAGTGCTGAAGGTATTCTGGTATTCAAATCTATATTATTTGACTCCATTTTATAGAACTCCTCAAAGTACGATACTCCACGAGCCAATACCGTGGGCTTCTCCGTTAGAAGTGCCATCAGAATCGAAGACTCCAGAACGTCGATGTGGATTAAGGGAGCTTCTCTCCATTCTCTAAGCATAGCAATTCCTCTGTAGGCGATACGTGAGTCAACTGTGTGAAGCCAACAGTTGATATACTCGTAGAGTTTTTCAAATTTGCTTTTTCATGTCGGACCACAGAGGTGTGAATTCCCCACATCTCATACCCCGAAGCAAATAATCAAGGGGTTCGCCCACTTTCGCCCTGCGTCTGCGTTCCTCCAGTGCGTGAATTTCACTGGAAAGGAAACACTTGCTGACTTGATTTTGGAGAAAAATACGTTCTCCAGCGGTCGACAGCAGGGTGTCCCAGTATATTTCTAATCAGTATATTCATACAAGATTAGATGAAGAGTCAGCACCAGATAGTACAGATCTAAGTTACTGCAAATAAGTTTTGATTACACTGTTGTCTTTGAGCCTGTAGAGATCCACTCTGGGACTGGCTGCCTTTCAGCTTCTTAGACTTCAGTCGTAATCCCAACTCAAGAAACTAGCATTCGGAAAGCACCCAGCCACCAACTACAATTACGTAGTGGATCTCCTTTGCTACACAGCCGCTATTAGAATAGCGTTCAACAATAGTCCAACAATACATCCCAGCAAATCGGTACCAGGAGCCACCAATGGTTTTTCACTTAGACGAAGGGCATCACACCACTTTTCTTCCTAGCACCGGACCCAAAAGAGCCGAAAACGCTGTCGCTTACCGTATTGTCAGAACGGGGTAGCGAAATGAAATGGGATAAATAACTGGAAAATAAAAATCGGTCAGAATCGTGGGGAACTTGAATCTATTGCTTTTACTGAATAATAAGTCGTAAAATCTCTGAAGTCACTTCTGCTTGATTAATTACTATAAATGTCAATTTGTATTATCTGATAGGCTGCGCGGATTGAGACGTAACTGTACATCGGGCGTCTGGATGTGTTTGCTGGTGTGTTTTGTTACGTATTACGATTAAGATAATTTATGTGTGAGCATTTGTATGTGCACACGTCATGTACCATATATGAAACACACACACATACACACACACACACACACACACATATATATATATACACACACACACACACATATATATACCCACACACACACACACACACACATATATATATATATATATA
>NC_068985.1:6984633-6994614 GCF_001194135.2 Octopus bimaculoides
ATATATATATATATATGAAGTAAAAATTTACGGAAAAAAATTCCACGTCGTGAATTGTGGTGAAAAATATAGAAAGAAGGAAAAAAATACGGAAATTTCATATTGGGGAAGTTTTTTAATGAAAATATATAATGTAGATAGATATAGACAGACAGACAGAAAGACATATAAACAGACACATACATACATACACACATGCATACATACATACATACATACATACATACATACATACATACATGCAGGCAGGGATACATACCTACGTATATACGTACTACCTAACTACCGACCTACCTGCATGCCTACCTACATACGTACATACACACGTTGATACACACACACACACACACACACACACACATATATATATATATATATATATATACATACACGCTTATATACATGCATCACACATACATGCATATATACATTAATGATACGTACGCACAAGTGTGTGCATGTGTGTGAACAGGTGTGTGAATTAGCGCAACCATATGTTTCTCTTTAGAATTATGTCTGACGAAAAATCTACATCATGAATGAAATAGAAATAGACAGGTATCTCTGCTTGAACATTTTAATGTTTTCCTCCGTTATTTTTTGTATTTACTGATGCGTAAAGGCGAAAGCAGCATCTATATAAAGTTAGTATAATTTAACTCTATGTAAGTATTGCATAATCACCAATCTATCGATAGCCTCTCCAGATATGGATCACGTAACGCTCGTATGTATACATAATTTTCAAGTTTCTTTCATTAGATTCTCAAGATTATAGATAGATTACTTCTCACCCGTGAACTATAAAAGTTAGTTAACTTTGTGGAAGGAATTTTATCTTATTGAGAATTTATATTTGTATATCTTCGTTGCAATTCAAATTTCAGTCTATTTATATGTCCACTAAGTCCCTGATATTACATTAATATTTGATCTGAATATGTTTCTCATAATATTATAAATGATACTCGTCTGAGGTTACTTGTTCGGTTTTGCATCTTCAATTAATTGATGGCGATAGACATTTTCTATGTTAATTCTTTCCTCGGAGTGTGAATTGCTAACGACAGTCGAGAAATTCCGTTAACACATTTATTTTATTACTAGCTTCAATGTCATTTGATGTAATAGGAAAGTAACATATTCTAACATAGCACATGTAAAACCCAAGATATATCTCATTGTGTAACATAAAACTTTGACTCCCATATGTAAATTGAGATACTTGCACGTTATTTACAATCAAACGTTATAAACAGCAATATTATTTCAAAGCCTAAAGCAATGCGGCATTGAATCACATATGTAAATTGAGATACTTACATGTTATTTATAATCGTACGTTCTAAACTACTGTGTGTCTTCCCTAGTTTAAGGCAATTCTTTATTTCAATGTTCGTTGTAAATTAGAAATTCTTGTTCCATTTAAGTTTTGTTCAAGTAGCTAATTGGTATTAATGTCAAAACAGTGATGAGATTTTATAAAATATCCAGTGTCCTCTTCAATCAACACATTGGCAATATAGCTTTACAAAACACCATTTTGTAGCCTTCTGGAAAAATTTATAGAAAATCGATTATCAATATTTGAAATACTGTCGCCTCTTTCTTTTCAAATACAGATTGATTACTTGTCAAATTTCAGCATGACCGCCTATGTTGGCAATACGTTTGAAAATTCAAAATTTAAGTATCTATTAGATTGATTGTATTCTCCCAGGATATTCGTTTTCTAAAAATACAGATTACTGTAACGTATTTGAAACTAGAGTATTGTTTATAAACAAATGACACGAAACAATTTCACCAGTCAATCGACGCGATTCGTTCTTTCATTTTCACAGAGAAATTTGTTTATTTATACATTCAGAGCCTTTCATGATGATTGTTATTCTAAATGATCAAACTACCAGTATTTCAGTTACCAATAAATGTTTATATATATATATATATATATATATATATAAACATGCATACATATATATATGTAAACATACATACATACATATATATATATATTGCTATATATATATATGTGTGTGTGTCTGTGTGTGTGTGTCTGTGTGTGTGTGTGTGTGTGTGTGTGTAAGCAAATCAAAAATTATAGATGACATATAAAACAACAAAAGTCAAAAGGATCTACACGTGGACTGTACTGGCTTGACGTTCAGTAAAGTTGGAAGAACGAGTAGGATTACAACATTTCGAACACGGCTCTTCGTCAGAAAGAGGAGAAAGGGAAGTTCAAGAAAAACACGTGTGTTTTTACATGTCTGAGTGTGGTTACATGTTTGTAGTTACACTTATATACCTATACATAGTTGTTTAAAGATATATGTATCCATATAATAATTCAAAAATACTTACATGTGTGTGTGTGTGTTTCTGTGTGTGTGTCTGTGAGTGTGTCTGTGTGTACATATCCGCGTATATATACAGATATACAGACAGTCAGACAGGTATATATATTTAGATAGATAGATAGATAGATATATAGATAGATAGATAGATGGACAGACAGACAGGTAGATAAACAGACAGACAGACATACAGATAGATAGATAGATAGATAGATAGATAGATAGATAGATAGATAGATAGATAGATAGATAGATAGATAGATAGATTAGATAGATAGATAGATAGATAGATAGATAGATAGATAGATAGATAGATAGATAGATAGATAGATAGATAGATAGATAGATAGATGGAAGTGTGTATATATATTATACGTGTGTATTTATGTATATACGACAGGTGAACAAACGATAGGAAACAGCGCTCTTTTATTTGGCTTTGTAACTGACGCAATCCCAGATTGATTCTGCATTATTAAAAGTTTTGTAGGGACAAAATATTTTATATCCTTAGGTATACCTCTTCAGAATTTTACCGTGTGCACCTAACGTTGTGGAAGACCTCTACGCCTTTCAAAGGCGCAGAATTCGTCCGCAACTTTTACTAAATATATGCACGTGTCTCTATGTGTCTTTATGCATATGTATCAAACATTTTGAATGTCGTTTATATAGCACACTCCTTTGTTAATAGACAAAAGTTAAAAGAACTGATTCTCACTAGAAATTTATATTTATTAGGAATAAGATAACGAGTCGCTCCTTTGTTATTTTACACTCGACGCGTCATTAAAAGTACATGCACCATCACCCTAATTACATTTGGTAAATATAACGCATTAATAAGGTTCCGGTTAATCACTTATCTTCCACTAAAGCGTATAGAATGACTGCATGGGTTAGAGACCAGACAAATCGTCACCGCTAGGTAAACTACCATCTTACATGGGAACTTTTCCAGCATATAATCACAAACATTGCTGTCGTGATTTGTAAGAGCTTATCCGTTATCACACGAGATTTGGAATATTTTTATCTTTTGTTACGTTTCGTTATATTGAGGGAGTGTTAATGAAAGGCTAGAATGTCAGAGTCCAACAACACACGACGAACGAGAAGAAACCATCTAATATTATTTACCACGTTATAGAGTATGAATGCATTCAAACACACAAATAGATATCAGAGTTAAGTCTAGGTTAAACAGTAACACGTGTAGCTAATATTTATAAACATAAGTAACAAGCCAAATATAATTGTTAAACTCCTGGCTAACAAAATACTTCTGTCGTATATAAAACAAAGATACTTTTTGTTGCATGCAATATAAGCCATGCCTAAAATATGCAGAGATTTCGGAACGTCAGTATTTCCCATCATATGTAAGAATTTTCACAGTTCGTTTGTCAATATGCAGCAGTAGCAACAACAATGAGAATGACGACAAAACAACAACCATTCAAGTGAAACATTGCTCTACATACGTGTATTATGCTTGCGAGTGCAGGTGTTTGGGTATACCTACGCGCATGACTATATCGAAGATGCCTCAAGTGATAGGTTGATCTGAGGCTTAAACATGATTTATACATTCATACGAATCTACAAACTTATTGGCGTCGGATTATTCATCAAAGTTTATATAATATCATGTTACAAACGGATGAAGTTAAAAGCCAACGTCAGTGGGTAACTGAATGCACACGTTGATCTAATAATATTTAATGTTCAACAAATTATATCTAAGAACAGTTTAATGCATCAGAAATTGTCGTTTCAAAAAGATGACTCCTAACTCTATATTAGTTTTTCACATTACCGATGCCCCTGTGTTATATTGATTGAAAAGAATTGTGAATTTGATTTACTTCAAAGATTTTATTCAGCAGTATTGTGTAGAGACTCAATACCGTTCTTATTTTCTAGGATTATCTTACTCTGATCTCATTTAATTAGATGAAGTCTGCTTAAAAGTGGCTAAACTTTAAAAAAATTAATAATGTTTTGTCAATATTCATTATGGAGTCGTACTAACAGTACTTGTACGCTGGTCAGATTTCTGTCATTATTGATAGGAGTTCTACAGTTTTGTTTGTAGTGTTAGAACGTATCACCGTTGCTGTTCTCGAAGTAAAGTGTATTTGACCTAAATTATTATCAGAAATCGGAGACCATTCGTAGCATATTTAATGTTCTAAACACTAATCCAGTGAGTAGGGTGATTGAGTATTGAGATGTCTCGTAATTTCCTCCAAATTCTTATAGTAAATATTGCAGATAGAAATATTCTCTGTCATGTTACAGGACTCAGCTTTTTTGTGCCTATGCCTCAGTACTTTGCCTTCGTACTAATTCTCTGAAATACTTCCAGAGGCCAGCCAAGAATAGCAAGGTATTGATCAACTGAGCTCGTGAAGCAATTCATGACAGACGACGTTCTTAATTGGAAATTATGATCTATATAACCTTGGATTTAAGAACGTTTCACATGTTATTGTTTTGTGAAGGCTTAGCATCGATAACACAAATTCACCCACATTTTCATAGTTATAATACCTTCCGAAAACTTTCCATCCTCACTCGAACGAGTAAACAGCTGCTGGAAGACTATGATACGATTTATATCTGGCACTATTCGCAACGCAAAATATACCTTATTAACATTTCTTTTTAACGTTCCCATTAAAATCAATGGGCACAAAATTTCATTGCATCATAAATATCCGAAAACGTCAGGGCTGACAACCGACTAACTTCACGAATCAAGTCGCTCACTTATATAATGTGATCGTTGCACGTTATACTAGAATGTCGTCCAGATTTGTAACTAACTGGTAACGTTTTGAATATTCACGTCATTGTTTTGGATTCAAAACAATGTTCGCTATGAGCGCGATACAAGTTATAAAATATTCTGTGAAAGATTTCCGAATTTGAAATATAAATTCATAAACACGTTGCCTTTCCTAACACTTCGATGTTTAACTTGCCAATTGCACAAAACCTTTGTTCATTCCTTAATGCGTACATTACTATCACAATGATGTGATGTGAGGTCTCTCTTATTAGATAGAAGGAAAATGTCACCCACGAAGTCTTTGCAGTCACTAGTAAGTGGCATTGTCTTGTCGGAGCCCTGTTGTTTCGGATTAGATCAATTGATTATGCTAAACTTGATATATTCTTCGTTGAAAATACGATTATATTAGGTCTTGTAGATCTTTTATCTCACATTCCTTATTTGATTATGTCATTAGACTACGGTCATGCTGGAGCACCGCATTTTAGTCGAACCTGGTATTTGATCTATCCGTTGCGGGGACGAAACACACTAACACCAAATATCAAATAGTGGAGGGTAGGAAAAACACAAACCCACACAAGCGCACACACGCACACACACACACACACACACACACACACACACACACACACATTTAAGGTTCCGTCTACCAAATCAATTCTCACGGTCTTGGTCGCTATAGTAGAAGAGACGTGCTTAAAGCGCCACGCAGTGGGACTGAACCCGGAACCAGGTGATTCAGAAGCAAACTTCTTATCACATAGCAAAACCTGCGCTTATATGAATAGGAAATTTTTCTTCAAATCCTATTTTTGATGCAAGATTAGGAATATTCACACAATCCAACATTCCATAAATAGAATAATTCTGTTATTTCCTTCACCGTTGCAACAATTTCAATTAGGCGTAGTTCCCCTTTGTGTTATTTTGTAAAGAGAATGTCGACATAAACCTGAATGCGTAATTTACCATTCTATATAATTGGTTCTTTCTTTTTCAAAGTGTGCAAACAATATATACTCTGAATCTTCTAGCAATATTCCATATTGGTGAGATAACAGCAATTAAAATGCAAGAATAAACTAAAATATATTAACCACTTAAATATAAACAAACATCAGTATATAATTTGAAATGTATATGTTGCACGCTTTAATTGTTTTCCTGTTGAATTTATCTTATTCGCTCGACATTTAAAATTAATAACCTCGCGTGGAAAACTCATCATCTAATCGTTTTAGTGAATATTTTCTGTCTTTGTTTTCTATATTTATATAGCAATGCAATTATAAATACATGATATTTATTATATATACTTCTGGTAATACACTTATTTCTTTATTTATTATATCGAATAGATTTTACGCTAAATGGTTTATGAAAGTATTACTGGAAGATAAAATCTTTAGAAACAGATAATTTATTCATTATCACGAAATATTTAGAAAGTAGAACAATTCTAAGAACAAAGAATGAAGTATATTTGTGACGACTGGTAATATATAGTCCGGCATAAGACAGAAATCATATACGTGTATATGCAGAGAGTAGCATAAAAATAAGGCATGTGACACTGCAGTAGCCATGCAGAGATTAGAAAGCAAAAACTTTAATGTTATCTTTGAATATCCGAGCAGACTCACGGCAATGAATTTGTAAGAACACATGTCAATATCAATGCATCACTGCCAAGAAATAAACACTTTCATAAAATAAAGAAATTTAAACGTGTTGATAGATCCAGTCACGTTGACAAACGAAGAGACTTCACAACAGATTTATTATTTATAATGCTATATATAACCCTAGAAAAACGAATGAACGTTTTGGTGCTTTATTCATATGCTACAGTCTATAGAATGTAGTAATACTCACTATTTCTGATGGAGATATTATCCGTAACGATGCCACTCTATCTCACTCCTACTCGACCTTTTTGTGTTGATGGCGTTGATGGGAAATGACCGCCGTTTTCATTGATAAAAATCTTCTCCATCCTTTCATAGCATTGGGAATATAATATGGATACTGATAATATCAGCAAAGATTACATCCGTCTCTGTCACGAGAACCTCATTGCGTAGTTCGTTATTTCTTGACCCTTTTCGCAATGTCATATTTTCTGAAGCAAGTTGCCGCTGAATTTATATTTCTTTATCCATAACTACTTTCCAAACTTCAATTCATCATGTAGAAAGAAAACACATAATGCTATCCATGTTTCGTACAAAGCAATTTCCAATTATATTACAAACCTATTTTTTAGTTGTTCCTGGCCGTCTTCAGCATCAATTCTAAAAACTGAAATTATGATGTCAATGATGGAACATTTCATTTTATTCTTAACTTCATGCAACAGGGTAGGATTCTTGCGTGACCTCAGCACTTCTTACAAGAACAGAGGTCTCTCAAATACTTTTCAACAGGAAAATTTCAGAAGCAGATTTACATAATCAGTACACTTATCAAGGAAAGAATTGTGCTGCTAATAATTTCTAGAAACAGTAAATCAGTGTTAAAGATCTCGTTTCTTTATTTCATCTTTGATCAAATAAACTAAATAAATGACTAAAATTACATCGCTTACACAATGTTTTCTCTCAAGATTCAGGGCATAATATATTAATCAAGATTTTGGCACATTTAACTAAGTCAATAACAAATTCAATTACACACAAAGTAACTAAATTGTACAACTCTTCGGATCATAATCTAAGGGTTGTCGGTTAGATAATCGGCATTGTGTTGTGTCCTTGAGCGAGACACTTTATTTCACGTTGCTCCAGTCGAATCAGCTGGAATAAATAAGTAGTATCTCTATTTGTTTCAGAGAGCCGAGCGTGTCACATACTCTGTTAAACTGAAATTCCCTGAGAACTACGTTATGTTTCTGCGTGTCTGTGAAGAGCTTAGCCATTTGTACTTTAATTTCATGAGGTGGTTGTTCTGTGGATCGCATCAACTGCAATCCTCGTACAACTGGATAAGGACTGACATTCCGACGGAGTGTCAGATCATATCCCCTTGTACTACCCACATATTTTAGGTGGTGTATAGCCTACCCATCTAGACCACAACTGTTCATTCATGATTTGTACTCGAACTCCATTGTGACATATTCTATGTTCATACATACGCTGACCACCTGGGTGCCTTTAATACTCGTATTTATCTTTCAGTAAGCATTACTGCCTGTTGTATCTCATACTCTGCAGTGACATTTTGCCTAGATTTTCCTTAATACTTTGCCCAAACATCTCATCTCATAACACTACACTTAGGATCACAACAGCACCTGCTTCCAATAGCGTCCTACTTGTCTATATTTATGCTGACCTTCTCCAATGTCATTATAACCTGTCAGATAAGACTCCATCATTCATGTCACTATTTGCCTGCTTCTGTCTCACTTCGTATTTTGAAACCCAGGTCCAGTAAGTAAATGATCCTCCCTATAACATCTGAATCCCTGTTCTGTGAGTATTACCACCAACGTATGTTAGGTTTTGCCAGGCTTAGGTTCATGAATGCTTGGTATGAGTGTGGTTATGAGGTAATGTGAGATAAGCATGCTATTTAAATATAGAACACTAAACAAATATATTTCGTACATCTTGATTAACGGATGCTCGCTTCGTGTCGCATGAGAATCGTGATTTAAAAGATAGAATTATATCATTTGATACAGATCACATCTAAAATGTGATATTTCTAAACGATCGTCGGCCATTTGATAAAAATAAATTAATCTCTAGCATGTATCAAATATTGATAAACTAGAAACTAAATCGTACACGATAGATTATCTGAAATATCTGTTTCATATATATTAAAGTCACATCAGATATACGGTTACAATAGCCATAGAACAATTTAGACAACAAGGGACATAACGCACACATAACACCTTTTATTTCAGAAAAAAAAGCTGTGCGCACGTTCAGTTAAATAGGTGTTACACTATACTTACATATTGCAGTAGACTTCAGATTCATTATCGTTGGAATGATATGTTGGATAGTGAACAGGACCCAAGCATCTAATGACATGTTCGCATCCTTCATCACCAGGCGTTTATTTAAATATTTTCTTCATTATTCAGTCACGTTATTCGGAGTTACGAATATATACTTAATTAATTATTTTTCTTTGAACTATTTTCCCTCCGTTTTGTGTACAAATCAAGATAATATGACTACGATTTAGCTTAAGGACCTAGTAGTAGTAGTAGTAGTAGTAGTAGTAGTAGTAGTAGTAGTAGTAGTAGTAGTAGTAGTAGTAGCAGCAGCAGTTTAAGATTTGGCACACACTTTAATACCTGCAGAGACCTTTTTGGCATGTGTGCTGGCTTAGTTCCATCAACAGGAAATTAAGCTATATATCCCTTCATTTCACTCAGTCTCAGAGTGTATATATCTTCTTATTTTTCTCTGAGTCTCAGAATGTGTATATATTTGCGTTAACCAAGTAAATATTATAAAATACGAAATGACTTTTGTTTTACTGCTTTTCTTTTGTGTTTCTTTTTTGTTTTGGTAAGCATGAAATTGAAGAATTGTTTTGTTATTTGGAATATAGGATATTTATATTATAATATTCGGAGCGAAATCTAGATTTACAAACTTTCGAACAAGTGTACAGGAATTGCAGACACGTACACATAATTATATATATGCGTTCATATATACGTATACATACACGTTTATCAATTCGAATTCCCCTCACCCAACACATACAAACGCGCATTCATATCTATATCTCTCTCACTCTCTCTTTATGTATCTCTCTCTCTCTCTCTCTCTCTCTCTCTCTCTCTCT
>NC_068985.1:6995477-7000154 GCF_001194135.2 Octopus bimaculoides
ATATATATATATATATATACAGCTGATCGATTTCCAACTGATCGAATTCGTTTTCCTTTTTTTTTTTTTACTTGTTTACATGTGTCTAATATAACCGTATCAAGTTTACTGCAATTTTGTGTAAACGAAAAGTGAATATTTGAAAGATACTTGTGACAGATGTACACGGATTCAAACTTTACACTGTTTAACTTCATGCTTTGAGTACACGCAAATATCTATAAATAGGTAGGAGGAGTTTTTTTATATCATTGTAGCTTCAGGTTTTGGCTACATGCAGATATCTATATATAGGCAACCGAAGTTTTCAGATCATCAAACTTTGCATGTCAATAATATCATTGATTTATCTAGAATATTTCTTAAACTTCACAATTGTATTCGACTCTTCCAAGTATACATGCCTACATAAATGCATATATAAATGCATACATACATCCATGCATAAATATTTACAAATATACATACATATTCATACAGAAGACTCCATTTGATTTTCAATATAACGGACAATTTCTTCAACGATATTATAAAACAAGAAATCTCGCTAAACCAGGGAAAATAGTAAAGCTTTTCTAATATTTAGATCGTAAAAGTAAAGTGGGATCCATATGGTCCTTGAAAATCATATAAGATTTTTCAGTTAAAATGTATTCTTTTATTCTTTTCCTTGTTTCAGTATTTGACTGCGGCCATGCTGGAGTACCGGATTTAGTAGAACAAATCGACCACAAGACTTATTCTTTGTGAGCCTAGTACTTATTCTATCGGTGTCTTTTGGCGAACCACTGAGTTACCTGGGACGTAAACACACTAATATCGGTTGTCAAGTGATGGTGGGGGACAAACAGTCACAAATACACACATACACTATGCTATATATATATATATATATATATAATCATAAATATATAGGGATTGACAGTAACCTGCTTCTCCAACATACTGAGAATTCAGAAATAGCAGTCAAAGAACTACTGATTTCAAAACTACAAATTATTACTCTAGATTGATAGCGATATTTAGCGATATATATATATATATATATATATATATATATATATATATATATATATATACGACGGGCTTCGTTCAGTTTCTGTCTACCAAATCCACTCACAAGGCTTTGGTAGGCCCGAGGCTATAGTAGAAGGCACTTGCCCAAGTTGCCGTGCAGTGGGACTGAACCCGGAACCATAGGGTTGAGAAGCAAGCTACTTACCACGCAGCCACTCCTCCTCCTATAATGCACAATATATTTTAATAATTCCTAATAATATTTAGTTACAAAATCTCAAGAAGCGAGTAGAACACATCAAAGTGGCATCTGTATGTTACTACTAATTTAACCGCAGGCAGATTCTCCGCCTGCTGGTTTCGGTGCAAGCTCTTCACCCTTTATATACAACACATCGCCAGCAGGGGGAGCGAACGCCTACTACCTCGCAGCAGCTAACAGGCTCGTGGGAGTCACCCAGTTTGAAGCTATTTAGTTACTACTAAACTTTCTCCCTAAACCATCTCACTTCCATATTTTTGTTCCCATGTTTTGTTAAGTATACAAGAACCGTGAAAAATGAAATAAAGATCATATCCTATAATTGGAAAATATTCCACTGTTATCATGACTTGCTTCGTGATATTTCAAAATTTCGTTTAACTATCCAACAATTTTACTTAGAATAAAGTAAGTACATTTCATATGTGGACGTGATGCAACTGATAATAATTGTTCAATATCGTTCATTTTCAACTTAAACATAGAAAACCTTTTTTATCTAAAAATATTTTGAAAACATAATCAAGCAACAAAACTAAAGACACACTCAGAACACGCGACTAAATGGACATTTGAAAATAAAATTATATTTGTGAAATCAATTAAAATAGATTTGAAGTTGTAGTTGTCTGGCAATGCCGTGTGTAACACCTGCTACAAGAAAACAAGAAACAGAAAATATCCAAATTTATAAGACGTTGGAAAAGTTTACGTTATATCAGTTGGTGCTATGAAATATCTGAAATTTCACGACTACATACCAATGTTAATAAAATCATATAACCATTTTGATGTGTATTATATTTTAATTTTGTTGCATATAACATAAATAATATAACGCCTTTTCCACTGTGAAATATCATTAATTTTAAATTGTGTCTGTCTAATTTGATTGAAGATCTTATAATAAATGTAGCGATAAATTCTGAAATGTATTAGAAATTAATTTTTTTATGAATGAAACTAGACAAACAATTGATAAATCATATAAGTTTGTCACTCTTGTTAATATTACCCTTCTTTTTTCGGTTTTATCATGGTAACTATTACTACCAATCTTCCTAAATTTTCTGTCATTATTTAAAGAATAATTTTCTTATTTATCTACAATTTTGCTACTGATTTGAATGACTTCTGCAAAACTTTCGGTTATATTTCGCTGCATCAAACTTAATTATAATTCATAAGCTATAATTCCTCTACATCGTCAGATAAGTATTAATCATTTTCCAATAGTAATTGATTGTATGAAAAGAAATTTTAGAAATATGTAATACAACAGACGACGTTAGAATATGAATACACTCTGATTTGGCCACATTAATTAAAATTCTTTCGGAACTTTACGATTTGGGATGGACGACTTATAAGAGAACCTGATTATTTAAGAAATACGAAATACTTTAGAAAAGAATGAAAACTAACGGATGCCATAAATCAGTTGCAGATAAGTTAAAGTTGATATATGAATAGTGTTCGAAGGAGGATGTCAGAATTCTGGGTAAATCTTTATTAGCGTCGACACTCTCTGAAACTGTCCAACAGCCACAATGTCGGCGGCAGCAGCAGCAGCAGCAGCAGCAACACCTGCGGGTGACACACCGACAGTACACACCCACAAAGATACATTAGTTTTTCAGGAAACTCTTTGAAGCAACGTCTCTCCAACCACAGGTCTACCTTCAGAGTTCGGAAAAGGAGACACGTAACATCACTTGCCAGTCACGTCTGGCAACTAAGAGACGATTGGATTCCATACTCATATATAACAGATATATTAAAATGACAAACTGGTTTGGAAAACTATGTTTTTCAATGACAAACAGAAAAAGAAAATAGGTCGAAGAGATTGACAGGACAAAGAAACATTCAGTAAAACTTGCTTAAAAGATAGAGAAGCGTCTTTTCGTCCTTTCTTCAGTCATACACACACACACACACACACACACACACACACACATACATATATATGTATGTACATTTACACACACACACACACACGCACACACACATATATATATATATATATATATATGTATATATATATATATGCTTTAAGTACGTTAACGGGAAATGGTTTTGAGTACCCACATAAAAAGTTTCTATGTTATGTCGGTTACGGTCTAGTGATTCCAACTTGCAACATAATTATAATAGGATCGTGCCGATATAACGTATGATAGATATAGTAACCGTAATAATAATAATAATCCATGGATGGAAACTATAAATATATTAGTGTATTGCTACTCGCGTTTCAACAAATCACGTGTTTTCTGTGATCATAGTTCGCATACCAGAGATAATTGCAATATAATTTGTAATATCCATGAACATTGCCTCATTGTCCTGCAATATTTGAATTCATTAAGGAAGCACCTGCTAAGCCTAAGGTCAAAGCCTCACCTATGCACATCATCCTAACATGTGCACACATAAATACGGAATGTAGTCAAGCCTTATAACATACTCTTCCCTCTCCTCTATTATTATTATATATTTTTCTCTAATTCTGTCTTCTCTTTCCTCTGAACAGAGAACAAGCACCCCAACTAGTTAGTACTAACAATTCCATCTCACTCCTTTTATTGTCTATGTATATTTGCACTCACGGTTAACCCAAATACACATAGTACCGCCCACATACCTCAATGTCCAGAGTTGTTCAGGTGTTAAGTTCGTTGTTTTAATAGTCCTTTTCTGAGGTTTTCCTTCGCCGACCATATTTCTTTCCAAAATTGTTCCACTTCTCCTGCTGTTGGTGCTGTATTGATAACTATTATTATTATTATTATTATTGAGTGAGAGAGCAGAGCATGCCATCAAAGTGACACTGGGGTAAAATATACGAAGCCCATTATACCCATCATGACTACTCGTCTGGTAGGGGTACACCAGGCACATGCATCACAACCATATGTGCGCGACATGGTGATTTCATATCAAGATAAACAGCACATGACCTCGCAGGTGGGGCCCAGTTAAAATTTTCTTCAGGTCGAGTAGCCCATCCCGCTCAAAAGGTCCCTGAATAAGGTTTCTTTAAGGATGTTGAGCAAAACACCCATGCTTCCAAAGGTGAATTATTCAAACCCCAAAGAATTCCTCTCAACACATGGCTACGATGCTCCCCCACTACTTCTGCTCCTGATCAGAGATGCACGTATCGTCAGCCACCAAGGGACATGCTCAACTGGTTAAGGTCAAGCAACTGACAAGCAAATCTGTGGTATTGAGCAGAATATTTACTGTAGCCCATCTTTTATATCAAGACAAAACAATGTACATAACACTTCCAATCAATTAAGATCAGAAACCATGAGAGCCACTGCCTGTTACTGCATCACGGCATTTATTATTATTATTTTTTTTTTTTTGTTATTATTATCATTATTATT
>NC_068985.1:7002664-7007223 GCF_001194135.2 Octopus bimaculoides
CAAGGATAAGATGTTCAACTTCACTAGAATCTTCCTCCTGTCATTCAGTAACAAATTTTAGTTGTGTGAAATTGGTGCATTATCATCCTGAAAGATTGCGTTTCTCTCCGGAAACAGTTCCGCAATCATAGGTTGAATTTGATCAGATAAAATGCTTAAATAGTCTTGACTATTGATTCTGCCATGAAGAGAAACCATTGGGCCGGCGTATTTCCAAGATACAGTTACCCCACCACCCGATCATTACAGATCTTCCTCCATGTATAACATTTGGAAGGAAGCAGTCTGGCTCAAACGCTTCTTTTGGCTGTCTTCATACGTATATTCGGCCAGTGGTAGGAAATTAGTTAAAGGTTGACTTTCACTGCTCTAGGGACCAGTTCTGTAGGTTTTTACTCCACTCTAAACGCTTTGCAACGTTTGTTTTTGAAAGGAGTTTTTTTATTGCAGCCCTCACGTGAAATCTGGCTTTGTACAGGACCCGGCGAACAGCTTTTGTGGAAAGTGGGTTCTCGAGGTGGTCATTGAGCTCTGCAGTTATTTGGGGAGTTGTACTTTTGTAATCCTTTCTAACAATTCGCGTAAGAGTCCAACGGTTCCTATCTGAACGTTTTGGTCTTATTCCAGAGTTCTATTTCGACGAGGAGGTTTTTCCCTCTTTTTCAAAGGCTGTCATTACTTTCGATACAGTACTTCTTGATGCACCAAACATTTCTGCTGTTTTCGTTACGCTAGCACCTGGCATACGAGTACCAACAATTTAACCTATTTGAAAGTCCGATATATCTTTCATTTTAATGAATTTTAACTACCTTTTTCTGATGATATCTGAAAAGAAACAGCAATTTTTGCAAAACATTTTAAGCAATATTAATAATAAATCAAAAACAAATGTTTGGTGGTTTTATAGATATTTCAAAATTATGATCTTAGGTGTCGAACAACATAATGTTAGGTATCCAATATCGGGTTCAATCTCATTGCGTGGCACCATGGGCAAGTGTCTTCTACTATAGCCGCGAGCTGACCGAAGCATTGTGAATGGATTTGGTAGATGGAAACTCAAAGAAGCCCATCGTATGTATATATGTGTGTGTGTTTGTGTGTATGTGTGCGTGTTTATGCTTGTTCACCCCATCAGTGGTTCACAACCGATGTTGGTGTGATTATGTCCCTGTAACTTAGTGGTTCGGTACGAGAGACCGATATAATAAGTACTAGGCTTACAGAGAATAAGTCGTAGGGCCGATTTATTCGACCATACGCATTGCTCTACTACTTCCCCTTTGTTAACTCTATTATATCGTCTCTGATGATGGGATATCTTCTATATCTCTGAAACAGCTGTAAGACAACCTTTCTCGTTATAAATCTCGTCGAAATTTCACACTGCCTTGGCATTATTCTCACATTTTATTTAACATATACATGCTCACATATGGTCCGCATTAGACTCCTCACTAATACTATTATCGAACCAGGGATCTAAATATCATCCTTCTGTAGGACTTCCATAGACTTACCTGCCATGTTGGGTCTTCCAGATACTAAAACTTCTCATATTATATATATATATATATATATATATATATATATATGGAGAGAGAGAGAGAGAGACACACACACAGACACACGCATATATATATATGTATATATGTATGTATGTTTCACATTGTTTTAAAAACTGAGAAATATTTCTAGGGCTATTTTTGCCAAGATGTGATATGTACGAAATTTGTCCAAATAACTGTAACACTGAACAATGACCAGTGCCATTTTCAGAAGATCTCTTTATTGATTTCTAAATTACATCATGTAATCCGTGAGGTGTCACTCTTACCCTCCACTGAAAATAATTGTTGATAACATTTTTTTTTTCTGTTTACCTTAAACTCGGTTAGCTTGAAATAAAATCACATTCGATTTCTATATTATGTACATTACACTGCAAATAACTGTATTTTGAATATTACTTGAGCATTTTTTAAATTCTTCAATGTTATCATAATTTTTGTTTTATAATTCCATGAGATATTAATTCACTTTAGTTCCCCAAATGCCGAGACATCTGTAAATTACTTCAATATTTCACTCATAATTTTTGTTTTATTCAGTAATTCTATTTCTTTTCGCTTTTGCGTTTGTCTCATAACTCAGACACGATAAAAAAATGAAATAATTATCTTTCCATAAAAAAATATAAAATGCAACTGTCTGTCTACTTCATATTTTATTACTAAATAATATTTAAAGCACTGTAACAATGAGAGTAAATGAATGAGCAATATAATTGATGTTGCGTGCTACCCCATAGAAACCAAGAAATCATATCAAGACTGTATCCGATTTAATGGACAACTCTATAGGATCATATAACTTTTGTTTTCTTTCTTTATGTTTTCATTCGAAACTAGATAATGCATTAGGTTAACTATCCAAGTATCATAACATTTCAGAAATTCTGATAGAAGTCATGTAGTTACTAAATTATTACTGCATATACCACAGGGGGAAAGTTATCTTTCATAGACGGATTATCCATGAGAAATCAGAAGACTGTGTAATACCTAGCAGTTGCATAAAATTTGTTGCTTGAATTGTGTACTATCCATATATACCAGATTTACAAGATCATTTATGATACAACGTAAGCATTTAAATTATGTTAAAATACACATTTCGCTGTATGCTTCTCGTTAAATAAAACAATGATTATCGTTGCTTAGAATATCTGATATCTTTTGTCTAGATATCATCAGGATGACACATAAAGGTGTGATATTATAAATTATTGAAAGCTTGTGTCTTCTGCCTTGTAATTTTATTCTTATAATTGTATTCTTAGAATTACATTGCAACCGTGGTCACTAGTTGTAACATATGGCCTACATCAACACCAATGTCATATCATCCATCACCCCACTTTCACACAACTTGAATCCGATCACTCTATCTGTGAATTAGCCAGTCTAACTATCTACACATGTTTTGATAGGTAAGGGATTTTATCTTATTATCTAGTCACTGGCACATTTTTGGAGGAGCGATTTTTTTAAAATATCAAATCACAATAACCAGTTACACATTTTTTTTAAATTTTAGGTGACTTCACAATGTTCCTATGTAGAAGGAGGACCAAAATATTTACAAGGTGATTAAAACTTCCCGTTATCATTAATATCAACCTGCTAAACATCGAGGAGGCTGGAGTATACTTGAGCTTATTAGTATACATCGCCAATCCCCGTGTCCTTTTCTTAAGTTATTCTGCAAAATTCAAATCTTCGCCACACCATTCATGCACCTCGGCCACAGTTTTCTCAATAGCTACGCAGCTCAGACATCCCTATATGGTTTCTCCATTATTTCTGCCTTTCTTAGCGTCAGTCGCTCGTGAACCCCGGGAAATAGCACAAGAAGTATGTTCTATTAAATTATTTTAACGCAATTAACTTTCTGAAATGACGTTATATACATATCTATATAGGCTTTCGGTGCGAATGGTTTTTTCATACAGTGCCGTGTTTTACAATCCTGCAAATAATAACGATGGTATTTTATATAAGCTAAAAGCTTATGGCGATCACTGCGCAATGACCAAGGAAAATATAAGCCCCTCGATATAAAAAAAGAAGGCTTTTCCATCCGCATGGGAGTCGAACCCACATCCCTTTGTAACGCAACTAGGTGCGCTACCTATACACCAGTGAATTAGCCTCCCTGTTTCTATCAGACTTAAGACCTATGTTACTTCGTATTTGTTTTTTATGTAAACAAACTTTGTATATGCTTTCAGTGCGATTTTTTTTCTTTTTACGGTGCCGTGTTTTACAATCCTTTAAATAATAATGGTAATTGTATATAAGTTTAAAGCTTATAGCGATCACCGTGCAATTCGCTGGTGTAATGGTAACACACTTAGTAGCATTAACAAAGGGATGTGCGTTCGAGTGACACGCAAATAGGAAAGCCTACGTTATTCTGTCGAGGGCTTATATACCTCATTTATTAAACTATTTTACTTAGTCAGTGCACAGTGACCCCCATAAGCTTTAAGCTTATATAAAAATACCATTATATATATGAATATATATAAATATATATATATATATATATACATACATACATATATATATATATATAATACATTCACGATACAATACAAAAGAATAGTTTAAAATAAGTTCGAAATGAACTGAAAAAAGTATCTCGTACGACATTTTAATACTTTTGAATCACATATATACATATGTGTGTGTGCGTGTACTTGCATATAAATATGAATATATATATATATATATATATATATGATGTTTTTATATATATGTATACTTCCGTGTAATTGTGTATAGTCATATTCAGAAAAACTGTCACGAATCCAGTAAGCTTTCAAATGAGATTCATTCATTGTTAATAAAACGCGCACAACACGTTACTACATATCTTACATATATGTATACACGCACACATACATACTTACATATATCTATCTATCTATCTATCTATCTATCTATCTATCTATCTATATATTTATCTATCTATCTATCTATCTATCTATC
>NC_068985.1:7007424-7015135 GCF_001194135.2 Octopus bimaculoides
ATATATATATATATATATATATATATATATATATATATATATATATATACGTATATATTTACATATATGTATGTACGTATGTATGTATATACGGATGTGTGAATTATGTATATAGGAATTTTCCGTTTCGCATATCATTCAAAATCATGTGGTGTAGATGCAAGAAAATTTCAATGAATTAAATGTAAATATAAGTAAAAGCATATAATTCGAATTTTCTAACGTCCCCAAGCCCAGGAGCAGCAGCAGTAGCAATTGTATGTGACAGATCCGAAGAAAACTAATTCCCAGATGGGAAAAGAACATACTTTTCTAAAATATGATTCCCTCAGCAGTTTCTCTTTTTCATTATGTTCTTATTTTGAGTGAGGGAATTATGACTAAGCGTGCGTATGATTTAAACCAACCGAATTCTGTTGTACAGAAATGTACGCACGATCTCATTTACTTTCATCGCTTATAACAGTGCTTCAAATAAAGTTTCTAGCGTTTGGTTGCTTGGAGTGGCCTGTTAGTGGTATTAGCGGGGTTTAGGTTTTGGTAAGAGCAAAAGGTCGTGGGGTTTGATTTTTGGTAAGAGCAAAATGTTGCAAAGGCCTACATCTTGGGAATATGGTTGCTGTCGGATCTATGGAGTGTTGTGCTGGGTCAACAACCGCAGCATCAGATGTACTGGATGAACGTGATACGGTTGCCTCTCAACAGACGCATGCGACGACCACACTCAACACACACTACTTTCAAGCATTGCAATAAACAACGGTTTACATGTAAGAAAACTTTAAACGAATTATATATAAATGTAACTAACACACACTTATATATATATATATATATACATATACATATATACGACGGGCTTCTTTCAGTTTCCGTCTACCAAATCCACTCACAAGGCTTTGGTCGGCCCGAGGCTATAGTAGAAGGCAGATGCCCAAGGTGCCACGCAGTGCGGCTGAACCCGGAACCATGTGGTTGCTAAGCAAGCTACTTACCGCACAGTTCCCCCCAATATCACTTGACAACCGATGCTGATGTGTTTACGTCCCTATACTTTAGCGGTTCGGCAAAAGAGACCGATAGAATAAGTACTAGACTTAAAAAGAATAAGTTCTGGGGTCGATTTGCTCGACTAAAGTCGGTGCTCCAGCATGGCCGCAGTCAAATGACTGAAACAAATAAAAGAGTAAAGAAACCATATAATTTGAATTTGCAGTAACAGCACAAGCAATTCTACGAGACATATTAAAAGTATACTAATTCAGAGATGTTAAAAATACATATTTTTCTAAAATGTGATTCCCTCAGCAGTTTCTTTTTTTTTTCTTTTTTTTTCTTTTTTCTCTTTTTTTTTCTTTTTTTGTTTGTTTGTTTGTTCAGACATTTATATTCTGAGTAAGAGAATTATGATTAAGCGCACATGAGCCGTAAAGCAGCAGAATTCTGTCCTGCAGAAATGTAAACATGCTTAACGTAATCTAATAAAAATAAAAATAATGCTACAGATGCTAAATCTTGACACTGCTTTCAGTTAAATTGAAAATTCACTGACCGTAGACAATATTTATGCCACAGAGAGAATAAATTTAGAAAAAAATATAATTTTTCATAGTTTTATTTTCATATTCTTTCTTTTTTTGAATTATTTCATGTTTAGTGTCTCTGCTAAATTGCTGAATGGGATATCTGAAATTGTGGTGTTTATGAAGACATGTTTTGGGTTCCTTCCCTCGAAAATCCAATATTGCCAACTTTACACATGTTATTACTAGGCAATCGTGCTCAAGGTCAGCTAGACATAGCAGCCATATGTCACAAAGTTCACTCTGATGGGACATTACTGACCTTAGGGTAATTACTACTAGCAATATAAGCATGAGCTATTTTTTTACATAGATAATCATATCTAAACAAGTATATAATGTATTCCGAAGTATATGCACACATCCACACACACAACAAAAGCAACAAAAACAACAGCAATAATACTAGCAATACCAATAATAATAATAATCGACTTTCTCCAATTGTTCTCTCTTTCAAATTTCCAATTGCTGTGGATTAGCATCAAGAGTTGGAACACTGAGTACAACGGTATTTGAATGAAAATCTTTTGATACCTTCCTCTCTCTCTCTCTATATATATATATATATGTGTGTGTGTGTGCGTGCGTGTACGTATATATGTGTAGATATATATGTATACAGACATACACACACATATATATATATATATATATATATATATATATATATACATATAAATTATTTTACAGCCCAAATAATGAAATAATGAAAGTTATAGAAAATTTATAATATACAATAATATATGATGGAGAGTTTAATACTAATGCCTGGCATTTCAACATTCCAGGTTCAGAACCATTCTCAGGAAATTTACGAAGAAAATATGTTAATAGCTGAGCCATCGGCTGCGTAGTACGGATTATATGGAAGGGTTCTTTTCTTTGCTATATTATCCAATCAAGATATACCGGATAATAGACGTGTGCTTCGGTTTATGAGTAGCTATGTCCGGTGACTCGGTGGTAAATGATATCTGACCGTTTTGGTGTCAATATCTGACTAGCAAAACGTATAAGAAAATATTCAGGGCGATAAGCCTGCAACATATGCCTGATTCCTTATCTAAATAGCTAATAAAATAGCTGACTCTGAAATGCATTAAAAAACACTTTTGAAGAGCATTGCTATTAAATACATTTTGCGATTAACAACAAAAGTATTTTTAACAAGCCTATAATTTATCATATTGTCTAAAAACGCAAGAATTCTATTTTCTTATGCTTTTTTCTTATTTCTATTCTTTCTTTTCTTTTTCTGATTCAGTATTTTTGTTGACACCTTAATTCAAACAAGGGTTTCTTTTGTTTTCCATGTCATATGCAAAAGTAACGATGTAAACACGCTCAAAATGATATAGGTATAAATTATATATAATTAAAGTATGTATAGCAAATAAAATTTATGCATAATTCTGAAGAGTCGAATTCCTAAACCTGTCAATGACAACTCATAAATAAATAGTTGGATATATTATTGCATGATATAACGATATGATTGCACCGAATGCTAAGGACAAATACATAATCTATTGCTTTCAAAAACCTAAAATAATATTATGAAATTATGGTTATAAGAAGAAAAAAAAAACGAATGCGAAAAGTTTTCCGAGTGATAATCCTTGGTATTGATGAAAGGGCTGAGAGTAAAGTAAATTAGAATGTATTGGTATGTAATGTAACGCAGAACAAAAAGGAACACTTTAAGTCATGGAAATCCTTTTCACGAAAGTAACAATTATATGTGTGTGCATACCTGTGTGGTAAGTAGCTTGCCTACCAGCTACATGGTTCCGGGTTCAGTCCCACCGCGTGGTACCTTAGTCAAGTATATTCTATGGCCTCGGGCCGACCAAAGCCTTGTGAATGGATTTCGTAGACGGAATTAAAAGAAGCTCGTCGTATACAAATATATATGTGTGTGTTTATGCGTGTGTGTGTGTGTGTGTGTGTATGTGTGTGTGTGTGTGTGTGTGTGTGTGTGTGTATGGTTGTGTGTCTGTGTTTGTTCCCCCACTATCGCTTGACAACCGATGCTGGTGTGTGTACGTCCCCGTAACTTAGCGATTCGGCAAAAAGAGACCGATATAATAAGTACTAGGCTTGCAAAGAATTAGTCCTGGGCTCTGTTTGTTTGACTAAAGGCGGTGCTCCAGCATGGCCACAGTAAAATGACTGAAACAAGTAAAAAAATAAAAGAATATATCCGTACATACATGAATTTATGCAAATATCATCATGATCTCCCTTGATATAAGTTACGAATATCTTATCTGTCCGTATTCATTTTTGTACGTCTCTAATTTAAGAATTATTTACCGCAATACATCATTCACTTTCTAACCTCACGTTTACTTCTTATTGGCATTCATTGATATCCATTTCTTTTGCAATATGTAAACGCTTGCTTTTTTATCTCTCTCTCTCTCTCTCTCTCTCCCCTTTTGTCTCTTTCTCATCCCTGCCTCTTCCCCCCCTCTCTCTCTCTCGCTTTCTCTCTGCACATTTTCTTATTAATTTATCTTCAATGCCTGCTTACTCAGTCAATCTTTTTCTCAAACAAAATAATGTCACCTAGACTACAGCGAATTCATGTTCTGCAGGTCTCAATGCAAACACATAACCATTAATACAATGATAAAGTACCCTCTGTGCATTCCCCATCGGTCAAGCGAATACGTAATATTGGTGAAGTAAAGTATTATGGGACAGGGCCACAATAATATAAGTCAAATACAATCTGTAAATTGGCCAGTGTTACTCGGTGCATCTAGCTGAAATGCAACACGTCATAAATGGAGCACATAAACAACACGTTGTCCTGGAGCGACAAAAAGCTGCTGCCCAAATATGATCTGATTTATTTCGGGATGACCGCGACACACCACCTCATCAATGTAATTGTTCGTAGAATACTTTCGATGTAAAATATATGTAATTACACTGTGTTCCAAAAATGAGGTATATATTTGTTAACAACTCCTGACTTAGTTTATTTATGTTACTTCTAACATTTAATTCTTCAATGACAATGCAGAGAACCAGATTAAGATTTCAACAAATGTAATTTGAACAAAAGTAGTTTAAACTCGAATTTTGAAAACGCTGTCGAAGTGCAGACAGTTTAGGTTGGAGTTTCAAGCAAATAAAATAATGCGTCTTACTAATGGAGATAAATTTGAAGTAGTCGGAACTGTGAAGAATTTCACAACACATGTTCCGGTAGACATCATTGAGGACAAATCAATAAGAACAGCAATGAGGACAAAGCAAGAATATGTACTTCAGAATTTCCCCTGAGTTGCAGAAATTTGGTGGAGTAAGCAAAACATGATATCGGATTTTCAAATCAGAGTGAGGACCTGCAAAATTGCGTTTGGCGGAGAAACATCATCTTAATTTAGCAGAGAATATTATGCATGAGACGCATCATGTTAATATAGGATGAGCTCAAATCCTTCTAAATTAACATGATATACCTTATCCTCAAAAAGGTTTAACTGAGGCATGTTTACTTATATTACTGTAACTCCTCTTATTTACTTTAACGAGGTGCAGCAATCTATCATGCTAAACATTTAAGAGAACGTTGAGGGGTTATATTTCATGCATGATAGGGAAAAGCCACACTACCAAAGTAACGTAAGGGCCTACTTGGATGGGATTTTCTCAAACAGAGACATTGGATGTAGAAGTTCAGTAGAATACCTTTGTGTTCATCGTATCTCACACTACTAGACATTTTTGCGAATATTTAAAATACCACCTTTACAGTACAAAGCTGAAAATAGTTAAAGATTTGAGAGTAACCATTATAAATACCTAAACAAATTAGTCTGCAATTTTTCTATAACATATGTTCCCGCTATCAGCAGTAACTGGACCATACTTATTATTGTACATCAGAAAAATATTTATATTAGGTATGTAGATGTAGATTCTACTAATTTTAAAACATGAACTATATCTTAATAAACTCTCGCTTTATAATCATCCATCCTTTCGGACTCGATAAATTAAGTACCAGTTACGTACTGATGTCGGATCTAGTCGACTGGCTCCGTCCCCCAAAATTTCGGGCCTTGTGCCAAGAGCAGAAAAGATTATGTGTTTATATTTTGCAGACACCCATTATACGTGCGTGTGAATATGTGTATGCGTTTGCATGTCTACATGTTTCCATGTTATTATCAACTCTCAACATTTTCTTAACTTTTAGAGCTCCTGTTATTTTTGCTTGTTTCTATGCATTATTTATATTTCCTTCTCAGTGGTCCAGTGTTAAGTTCCTTCCGCTGTAATAATATATTCTATTGCACGTTACTGTTTTCAATATTCTACAAAAAATTATCTATTTGCAGCACATCTGTTGAGAAAAGTAGTCTTCACTTAAAAATGGCTTTAATTGTTTGAATTCTTATATCAGATATTCGATAATGCTCTGCATTGCAAATATTCGAGAATTTGCAGCGTTAAGGTTAAACTATCACATTTGGGAAATATACGCAGAGGATGCACACAGAAAGTGTCCGTAAATTGGTTTTCATGAATCAGGAAAAGCAGCGAAGGACCACTATATTAATATAAATACACTCCGCCGTTCCATATCATGAAACAGCGCACGATTATACGAAAATAAAATCCTTTATAACCCCTAATCAACTAAAAGTATACCATACATACCTGCCTACATACCTATATACATATATATATATATATATATATATATACCTGTATATATACATACATACAAATATACATTCATGCAGGAAGATGTATATATATATATATATATATAGATAGATAAATAGATAGATAGATAAATACATAGATAGATACATAGATAAATAGATAGATAGATAAATACATAGATAGATAGTTAGGTAGATAGATACATACACACATATTTACCTACCCATATATTTATGTCAAAAAAGCGCGCGCGCACACATATAGTACCGTTTTAGGTTTATTCGTTAACGCGACAGAACCTCTATAAACTAAATATACGCGGTTATGTATTGCACATGTACTGGCTTCATTCCTTTGAGTAAGGTGAGAATAATATTGTATAAGTTTGTGATACATCAGATCAAGGCGACGGCGAGTAATTTATAGTTGGAGAATATATTCGGAGGAGCAAAAGGATAATCGAAGTGTATGCGTTTGTGTGTTAGTGTCTATACGTATATATATGTATATGTGTATGTTATAAATGAATTTATGCTTAGCGTTTTATCTCACACAAGTGGGCATGAATAAATCTAATACTTTCTGTCATCTTTTTTCTTATTTTTCTGTTCTGGGCGATATAAAATAACAGTGTGTTACCATGTAATAATAATAAATATAATAATAAAAATAATATTTAGCAAACATAAATTTGTTCCATGGTAATAGAATGAAGTAATACTTTCTGAATGCTTCGAATCAAAGATAGACCAATAAATTAAATCTACGCTCTGTAGTTTACACAGGAGAATAGTGAGAAAGAACAGATGGTTTCACTATATATTATGATTGAAATAAAAACTGACAATTGTTATGATTATTTTCACAGAGTATGAAGCCCTATGAAAATCATACGTCCAAGCTATATTGTCGACTGTAGGAATTCTTTTGAAATCAATTTACTCCGATAATGATTGAGCTCTTTGCTTTAATTTTATTGAACACACGATTGGATAATTTAATAGAAACAATCCTTCTCTACATAGATAAAAATGCTAAATGATATATTACAGAGTGAGATTTGTGTCTACTGAAATAAAATTCGTCGCAACAGAATCTATTAGCGTTGATTGACACGAGTACCTATCAGCATATTTTAAGTTTCAATGGGCATGTACTGACATATTAATATTACAGGTGTTCAAGGTTTGGGCCTACGTAGTGTCATTATGAAATAATAATGAATTTGGAAAGTTGCTGTGAAGGGTTTCTGGTATTTTCGTATCGTGTATGGTGCAAGTAAATTGATTTTAAGATCATTGTTAAAGAATATATCTTGTCAATTTTACATTCTTTACATTTAATGATTTAATAGCAATATAATCCGCTAATGCACACACACATACACACACACACACACACACACACACACACATATATATATATATATATATATA
>NC_068985.1:7016183-7017292 GCF_001194135.2 Octopus bimaculoides
ATAAATATCAGGGTAAGAACAAATTTAGGAAAGTTTTCTACCAGTAGCCTAGCATGTAGAGAACTAGTGAATGGTTAATATATTATTCATAATATTTATAATGTACATAAAGTAGACAGAAATTCAAAGAGGCCTGTCGTATATAGGTACATATGTTTGCATGTGTGTGTGTGTATGTGTGTATTTGTCTCCCCGTCACCGCTTGTTAAACGGTATTGGTTTGTTTACGTTGCCGTAAACTAGCGTTTTGGCAAATGGAATTGATGGAATAAGTACTAGGTTTGAAGAAAAATATGCCTCGTTTGACTAAAATCCTTCAAGCCGTAGTCACAGTATGATCAGATTCAAATAAACGAATTAAGTAAAAGGATATATTTTACGTAATATATTTTTATATGTTTCTGACTGCAAGTGTATAAACGCATGCATATTTCTTGCGGCCGTCATGAAGAGAAAGCGATAAAGATTAGGAAAACAATCTTATCATATCCTGTAATATATTTTCCTCGAACATACTTCCAAGCATACCTGTCAAAATACTATGAAATTCAGAGATTCACGATTAGTGTAAAATTTTACAGCAACAGCGTTCAATCATGTATAATCGTGCACAGGTGAAAACTGAAAGGTAGGCGTAAAATATTTTGTACACTTCAATATGAAATGCATTGTATAAATCCATGATTTCATGCGGCCCAAGATATCTGTTCACTGCTACCAACTTAACGCTCTAAAAATTGTCTGTGACGTTGGCATAGTTTGCATAAAATCAAAGTTCGCTCAGCCTCAAGTTATCTAGAAATAGAAAATTCGTATTTTGAGTTGGCCCACGTTAACATCTTGGCCTTACGTTCGTATAACAGAATAACATGATCCTAAAACATAAATGCCATGAGATATGTTTCTGCGTAACTGAAACTTTATTTCATGCTTGAATCACTAAACGGAGGCACATATTCATATATATACGTATATACATACATGCATACATACATACATACATACATACATATACATATATGTGTATTTTATGTGTGCGTGTGTGTGTGTACCTATATATATATATTCATATATATATACATATATATATGTATGTATGTTTGTATATA
>NC_068985.1:7017867-7021542 GCF_001194135.2 Octopus bimaculoides
ATATATATATATATATATATATAGTACAGTTTGTGTGTGTCTGTGTTCCTTATGGATTCAAAAACTGAGTTACCGATTTTGACGTATCAAATATCAAATGATTAAGTAATCTTTCAGCTACAAAATAAAATATGTCTTTTGCACAACAACTCTTTTTTGTTACAAAATTAACCTCGAAAACGAAGTCGTGTCCCCCAATACTGAGGTCTTTAGCTAAGGGAGACAGCTCTGCCTGAACATTATGTCTTACACTGAGCATAACGAGAAATGTTTAATATACTTGGAGTTTTACCAGGGCATGTAACTTCGAAGATATACCGTCAACTTTATTAGAAATGTTTAGTAGGTATTCTTGTAATGTGAAGTATGTTTGTATGTGTTTTGTTTCGTCCAGAGTTGACTCTGGTGCAGCAGACTTATTGCTACGATTTTTTCTTCTTCCTGAAATACTGTACATCTGTGTCCTTTTTATGAAAGGTGTGCTTTAAAAGAGATTTGACTGCTATCTGTAGTAGCCCAAATTTCCAGATACATTTCTGTATGTGTGTGCGTGTGTACTTGTGTGTGTGCAATGGCGCCCGACAGCATATCCTGATTTATCCTCGCCGCATCATACTGGTTCCGTGCCCGTTTTAGCAACATCAAATTCACTGATCCATCCACAAACACTCCGCAAGCATTCTGATCATTTATAAACTCCCTTGACTCTCTCACTCCAACACTTCTAACCACCAAAGCTTTTCTCACTCTACCCATCCAAAGAAACCGAGGTCTGCCTCTGATTCTGCTGCCTATCACTTTACTCTTTATCACCTTATTTACCATCCGCGCCTCTCCATGTGGCCAAACCAATTCAACATTTGTCTATCCAGTTTGGTTGTTAGTTTTTCTCTCATTCCTCCTTATTCCTCATCCTGTCCATCCGTGTCACACCAACCATAGCTCTCAGACATCTCATCTCAAACACATCTAGTCGCCTCCTTTGCGCTTCTCTCAGACCCCCCACATCTCTGCACCACATAACATTGTCGGCAAAATCGCGCCCTCATAACACCTCTTTTTGATTTCATACTCAACCTTTCATTTCTCAGCATACATTTTACAACTCCAAGTATCTTACTCCTCTCCCTCACTCTATATCCCACCTCCTCAGCCACACCCCATCCACCGTCACATGTGACCCCAGATACTTAATAACACTCACCTCCTCTAACATCACATCATTTATACTGACATCCATCCTACTAGCCATTCCACTTCTCAAACATCTCATCATTTTACTCCCAGCTACAGTTTCCTCCTCTCACACACTCTTCCAAACCCTACCACCATCCTCCTCAGTTGCTCTTCTGAATCCCCCACCAGTGCTGTATCATCAGCAAACAACAACTGACTCACCTCCCGTTTCTCTCCATTTTCTCCCACCATTTAGACTCCCCTACCAAGTGTTCTAGCATTTACCTCCCCAATATATAGTCCATCAAGGCCCTATCCACTACTCCTTCCTCCATCCATCCCCACCACCTGAACTTATTCTCCTCCCACTTTTTTAAAGAGACTCTTCCCCACCTACTTCTCCTTACACATATCCAACAACCTCCTTCCACTCTCATTCCGACCAGGAACTCCATATTTTCCTCCTACATTTTCTACTTCCTCATCTTCCACTTGTGCATTCAAATTACCCAACACCACCACGTAACCACTTTTCCCCCACCCTATCCACACACTCTGTCAGTTCCCTCCAGATATCCTCTACTTCCACCTCACTCCTTTCACTCCCTGGACCATATGCACTAATAAACACCAGCATCTCTCCTCCCCATCTCATCGTAACCCTTAATCTTGAAGACACTTCCCTCCACTCCATCACACTCTTCTTCATACGCTCACTCACAAGCAATGCCACTCTCTCATGAACCCTCCCCCTCCTACACCCGTCACTTGTCCAGTTACATCCCCAGACTGATACTCTCCCTTAGCTTTCATCTTAGTCTTGCTCACTGCCAGCACATCCATCCTTCTCCTCATCATCACAATCTCCCTGTCTCTCTTCTCTTTACCTAATTTGTACTAAGCCCACGCACATTCCATGACCCTAGTACTAGGGTGAGATTTAGTGTTGAACATCTCCAACCCCCTTGTCGTTTTTCTTGCCGTCTTTTTAGGAATATGGATTTATAAGGAGGAAAGGATTCCCAGTTCCCTCGCTCCGTCGCTAGAGTGACTGCATGCTACCGATCCACTCCTAGTCGCAAGGGGGTTTGTTAGTTAACCAATAGCTGGGACACTTACAGGTGCTACCACTCCGGGCCAGGGCAGACCTGGGAACGATAGTGTGAAAGAGGTGGTTCCACCCTCCTCAAACCCTGAAACCAAAGCCCGGATGTAGTTTATAGTCACACCCAAGTGAATGTTGCGAAAATGGCACGTATGAATGGACCTATTGTGAATATTCGTCTGTAAGCCAGAACAGTTGAGGGGAAGAGGGTTGCCTCCCTGACCTCCAATTGACAGTCGGAGTAACCAGAATGCATTGTTTGGCCCTCGGTGAAACTTCCCCCATTGAGGAATTTTGTTGTTTAATTTTTTTTGTCAGCTGTTTATATTTTTTATTGTTTACAGCTTTTCTGTTTTAAACCCCACTTGACCCTTGTTTTGTATTGTGTTATATGATTCCGTATTCGGTCATCAATAAAGAAAGGATTATTATTATTATTATTATTATTATTATTATTATTATTATTATTATTATTATTATTATTATTATTACTGTTTGTCAAGTCACAACAAGGACCTCTAGCAGACAATACTATGATAAGAGGTATGTATGTATGTATGTATGTATGTATGTACGTGTGAGTCGGAGTATGCATCTGTATATGATTGTATGCATGAAAGGAGCTACATATGTGTACATGCATATACGGACACAGGCTTATATATGTGTGTGTATGTATGATTGTGTGTATATATGTATATATATATGTGCGTGTGTGTGTATGTGTGCTGTGCGTGTGTATTTATTTATGAGAAAATAATTAGATTTATTAGTGAAATATTATAGCTATTTGAAATTTGAATTCAACTTTCTCTTTTTCCTCTTCATCCTACAATCTTCTTCTATCTCCTTCATTTCTTATTAATCCATATTCGTTGATAATTGATTATGTTTTTAATATCTATCAATACATAAATTTTTAAGCTAACCAAACATTTGTTATATATAATTTCATATATATTCTTTATACTGGCGTATGTTTGCGTGTTTCTGTGTCTTGGTATAATTTTTTTTTTTTCTTAAAGGAAATTAAGTGTTCACTAAGTCTGCAAATATTGATTTTATATTTAATTCATTTAAAGTGACATAACTTTATAGACAACTTAAATATAAACGTTTTCCTTTCTAACAGATGCTGCAAAGTAAACATGTAAATCGATAAATATTTTTAAATTCAACCACGGCAACTGTATCCATTTCTTCTATCAGAACATTTGAAATACATTTCAGTCTCCAAGGCTGAAGTATCTTGACGTTATGTTACATATATTTCCGCGTATAATTAGTGTAGCATTCAGCGTCCATAAATTCGCTTTTAAATATTTGATTCGCACACAATATATGGAAACATTATATACATGCGTGTGCGTATATATATATATATATATATATAT
>NC_068985.1:7021723-7023668 GCF_001194135.2 Octopus bimaculoides
TATATATATATATATATATATGTATGTATGTATGTATGTATGTATATATGTATGTGTGTATATCTTATATATATGAGAGTGAAAGGGCGAAAGGTAGAGAGAGAAGCATATATTTATTCATACATATGTATGTGTGTGTGTGTGTGTGTGCGTGTGTGTGTCGGCGTGACCGTGTAGTAAGAAGCTTGCCTCCCAACCAGACGGTTCCGGGTTCAGTCCTACTGCGCATCATCTTCTTTAAGTGTGGTAGGTTGGTGTAAAGGAAACTGAAAATTGAAAAAAAGTTGCTCGTATATATATATATATATATATATATATATATATATATATATATATATATATACATACATGCCTACATACACATGTATATAGATAGATAGACCGATAGGTAGATATGCATAAATAAACATATGAGTGAGTGCGTTTTTGTGTCTGTTTTTGTCCCCAACCACCGATTTAGAACCGGTGTTTTGGTGTTTACATGTTACTAACCTAGCGGTTCGGTAAAACATTCCGTTAAAATAGGTACAGGTTTTTAACCAGAACTTCTGTGGTCGATTCAATCAACTAAAAATTCTTCAAGGCGATTCCCCAGGATGGTCGCAATCTAATGACTGAAATACGTAAAAGATAAAAGATTTCCATGTGTGCATGTATGTGCGTGTGCGTCCGTGTGTCAGTATGGACACACATACTCACACACTGCAAGTTATATATAGGAATACACATATTCCGTGTTCGTGTATTCCCTTTTTTGGTATTGTTGCTATAAATCTTTATTTCAAGTCTCTGGAACTACAGACCGGAGTCATCATTTAAAATAGCCAACTTGCTTACTAAGTTTGTTACTCGAATTTAATCATCCGTTGGATCTGTGCTGCTCCATGATCTTTCGCTTATTTTTCAAATTCATTGTAGAGAACACTTGTAACGATTAAGTCTTTGTTACCAGAGACTGGAACATGTTGAGACAGAGCTTTAATAAGAGTGATATATTTAACTTTTAATTCAGTGGAATAGAATTTGACAGTAACTAGATATGACATATCAAAGAAATTGTTATTATTTAATGTTTAACAACTGATAGCTAGTTAATATCAAAGCCGATTCTCTTTGATCTAAGTCCTCTCTGTGCACGAATCTGTCGTAAAAATGGAAATTATTGTAGATGGATCAAATTTGTTCCTGGTATATGACTAATGATTAATATGCCTTGAATGACTTTAGACTAAAAATTGAAGGGTAGGTTTGTGAGATGATAATCATGGAATAGCACCATGAACAATGTTTAGCTTTAGTATCTGAAAAGTTACTGGCGGTTCTATTTCTGTTGATAAATACTAAGAATTTACATTGCGGCAACAGACTGGATATCACTGCATATGGATATTATTGTGTTTATTTTATTGGCAAGAATGAGAATAATTAAAGATACAATGCAAACATCTAACCTAAACTTCTAATGTTTAGGTACTTTCCACCTCACCTCTTAATCCTTTCTAGTATAGGCACAATACCTGGTATGAGTAGTTCCTCCCTATTCTACGTGTATATGTTTTCCTGTTCAGAATCTGGGAATATTTGGCGCGGCTTATCCAAGATTCCATTTCATGAGGTACGTATAAATTTCACCAGGTCAAGTCAGTTTGTGTAACACTAATATAATCAAGCAATCCTCATAGAAAATAGGTATATTTATGTTGAAGAATCACATTTTATGTTTACTATACTATAATATATATATAATAATGTGGAGTTTCCTATTAAATAAGTAATATATTCTATAAATTTGAAATAGAAATGGATTTTTGATATGCTAATAATAACACACTATACCAGCGGTTCCCACGCTGGGGTCTGCAAGGTTAGTATGGGGTCCATGAATTAAATTCAAAATTTCATATATATATATATATATATATAGGAAAGGAAATAATAATAATAA
>NC_068985.1:7023678-7024070 GCF_001194135.2 Octopus bimaculoides
AAATAATAGATATATAAAGGAATAAATAAATAATATACCAATACATCATAGTGTCTTCAAGCTTTTAATGTTTAATAGTATTCCATGAAAAAACTTGTTTGAAGGATTAGGATGCATGTGTTTCAGTGTAGTGTTTTGTTCGAGAAGGCTGGATGTTTATGTGCCAAAGAAGAAATGAGGTAGGAGTAATTCAGTTACTGTGGATAAGGGGAGAAAATTCTGTGGGTTTTATACTCTTTAATTGGAATGCTGGATTCTCTGTCATCAGGATGCAGTGCCCGGGAGTTGTCGAGATGGAGAGGAGGATTGCCTGGATGAGGAACGTTGTAAGAGTGAAGTTGGCGGCCAAGGATTGTGACGAAGATTTGAAGGCCGTTTTGTTGAAGTGGTGG
>NC_068985.1:7024123-7034123 GCF_001194135.2 Octopus bimaculoides
AATAGATTGAAGAAGTTGTTTGGTGGAGGAGTGGAGATGGCAGGGATGCAGTTTGGTTGCAAAAAATTGCTGCCGGTGGTGGCCTTCGAAGATTTAATAGAGTATATGTTATAAATAGTGACTTTAGGTGAATCTAAAAAAATAGGAAACCAAAAGATACAAGTAGTAGTAGTAGTAGTAGTAGTAGTAGTAGTAGTAGTAGTAGTAGTAGTAGTAGTAGTAGTAGTGGTAGTAGTGGTAGTAGTAGTAGTAGTAGTAGTAATAGTAGTAGTAGTAGTAGTAGTAGTAGTAGTAGTAGTAGTAGTAGTAGTAGTAGTAGTATATGTGTTTTATTTACGTATTTTTTGCTCATATTTTTCATATTCCATTTCATGTTTGCTTTTCCCTTGCATATATCGGAAAGGATGTTCTTACGTTGAAATATTCCAAGGTATTCATTTTCACGCGTTTAGATCACGTATTCATATCGACTCAAGGCCAGCATTACCGCTCACCTTTCCTCTATTTACAAAATGAACTTGGCGTCAACTACTGAAAGAGATTAATTCTACAAAATCTTTCCTTACGTTCAATGTCGAGAAGCCACAAATAATTATTATTTGCACCAGTTTCATTAGGAGTATTCAAGGAAGCTGTGGTTTATAAGTCGATATTTCCAATCCAGAAGGAATTCGTACAAGTATCAGTATATTTCTTTCTATTTCATATTCTACTGACTTTATGGCGAAGTAAAATATCCCAGTCTTTTTGTTTTTACTATAATTTATTGACTAAATTTAAGAGCGTCGTAGTGTCCTTTTTATTTTTCACAAACTTGATTTATAGTCACTAGGAGTTTGATACTCGAGAAATAAAACTCAAACCTACCAAACAAAGCAATGAATCAACAGTTGTTCAGCCCCTTTGAGTAAACATGCAGTCTATGAAATTGATTCATAATAACTAATGTTGCACATTAAAATTGAATTTATTTTGTAATAAAAATGGATGTGAGGTTACGTTGAAGTTTACTACGTAGTAGCTATAGTAGAAGACACTTGACCAAAGTGTCGTGCAGTGGGACTGAAACCGAAACCATGTGGTTGGTAAGCAAGCTACTTACACACTGTATATTTTTATCACATTTGTATATTGATATTTTAATAAGTTATATGTTAATTTAGTCATGGAGCTAAGAATGACATCAGAACGTTTTGCAAAATCGTTCTCCAAAGGAAGTTGGGATTACATAATTCCCAAGGATAAAGGCGTCGGCATATTACGGAATTTAGAATTGATTGAAATATTTGCATTACCTCTGGATGCGTTGGTCTATTTGCATTACCGTGCACGCGTCGGTCTATTCGCTGTGTTGAATTTTGACGAGTCGGACGGAATTTTTTGAGTTGCTTGGCAGCGGTTTGTCGGTTAGTGTTGTACCGGTGGAAAAAATGTATTCGGACGTTAGCGAGTATGAGCTGTCCTCAGCGGAGGAGGAGGTGCTCGTTGAGGCGGTAAATAGAATGGACGAGCATTTGAAAAGAGTAAAGAGTTTTGTTGAGGCTGCAGAGGTGAAGCAAAGTAAGGTGGACCTAGCCAGACTGAAGGAGCTGAGTAAGATGACACAGAAGGTGGGCCGTGACGTGAAGTTATTACCCCCAAAAGGGTTATGGAAAATATGGAAAAGAAGACCATTACCTACAAGGTGTACGCAGTGGAGAGTAGGAAGGTGGAGCGGATGGTGATGGAAAATGTAGAAAAAGCATTGGAGGGCCTTTCGGAGGAAGTGACATACAATGCGTGGCACCAATGGAAATGTTATAGTACTTTAGCTCAGGACAGACAGAGCAAAGCTTTGTGAATGCATTTCATAGACGGAAACTGAAAGAAGCCCGTCGTATATAAATATATATGTGAATGTGTTCGTGTGCGCGAGTGTATGCGTATATACAACTGTGAGTGCTTTCTTTTCTGTTTATCTTCCTCTTTGTTCTCCACCACAGCTTGACAAAATCTGTTGATTAGTTTACATTCCCGAGACCAAGTGGTTCGGCCAAAGAAACCGATAGTATAAGTGCCAAATTTCAAGAAAATAATGATTTGGGTCTCTTCTTTCAATTAAACCCATTCAAAGAGATGCTCCAGCATGGCCTCAGTATAATGCCTTGAAGAAGCAAAACGATAAAAGGAAAACTAAATAGTTATTTATAATGTTGAAGTTCAACTTGTACTATTGCAAGGCGACAGTTAATTGGAATCCAAGTCATTTACTTAGTTTTCAATTTAAATTTGTATTTAGAAACCATACTTCTACATGGAACATGTATAAACATTACAAATTCCATTCTCATCCGATTTAGAAATCTATTAGCATGCGAAAATTATATCGGAATAGTTTCACGAATACCGTATTAATATATGCTTATCTTCGTAATTTTCCTTGATATTAAATCTCTTGGGTTAATGTAAATTTGAATCTTTATGCGTTGTTACAATATCGTAAATATTGGAATCTATAACCAAATCATTGGAAGTGATATTGTTCCTGGCGTTTATATCATTCCGAAAGTACTTCCTGTTGTTTCACATATCACAGTGTATATGTATGGAGCTCTAGAACATTTTCTAGAGGGAATAGATCTTTTTTTCTCCATCGCTCTTCCATCATAGAAAAACGTTGACGTTTTATGTTTCAGAAAATTGACTGTTTATAAATTATTCTTTCTTAATTGATTATCAAAACATTTTACAAATGAGATTTTATTTTTAAATCTGAGAACATCCCATTTTTACGTTATATATTTTACATAGTTTGTAAACATTCAATTCCAATCATAAGCACAGGCATCGTATATATATACATATATATATACATACAGAGAGACCGAGAGAGATACATACGTATCTACATACATACATTCATACATACATACATACATACAAGCAATATTATACACACATATATTACATTATATACGCTATTATTATTATTACTCCCAATCTTTATACGGCTATTACAATCGTTATTTTTTTTATTAATATTGATATTATTTTCATCATCGTCATCATCCTCATCATCACCATAAACATTATTATTATTATTATTATTATTATTATTATTATTATTATTATTATTAGTATTGTTGTTGTTGTTGTTGTTGTTGTTGTTGTTATTATTATTATTATTATACATTTTTCTTCACGTGAGTCTAATATATATTTTTTATGTGTGCCTATGTGTACTTGTGTACGCTATTAAGCGTTTGTGTTTAACTGACATTGAGGCGGATTCACTAAACTACTTTTTAAAAAAATAATTTATTTATATTAATAAGTAATATCGCTAATGGGATTCTTTTTTTTGTTTTGGGGGGTTTTTTTGTCTTCTATATATCTCCACAGTCTTCGTTGTGTTTTTTATTTGTTATTTTCTATATTTTTTCTTCGAAAGTAAAAGAGAGAAAAAAAAAGGGAAAAGATCAGTATAAATAATAATTTCCAAGATGGGTTATTATAAAGAAAAACAAAGAAAAAAATAGCCAATAAAATTCTTGTTCTGCAACGTTTGTTTTGTCCTTCGATATTCTGAATTCAAGCACGGTAGTTTCGTATTTGCTAGTCACCATTTACGCATTTGTGAAAAACAATTTGTTATATCTTCGACAAACTTTTATTATCTCGTTCCTGACTTCGTTTCTGTGTTTAAAATGAATTATTGCTCCTTTCTTTGCCACTTTATTTAATTTCTGCATTTTGCCATTTTACATTATCCCATCCCTCATTGAAAATTTGCCGCTTCCAGTCTCTCTTTTATCTTTTCCTTTTGTCCTATATCTCTACCACTTCATATAATCGTTTCTTTTTCATTACCTCCTCTCTTTCATCCACTGACAATCATCAACCAGATTTATAATAGGCTTGTAATCAGAAGAGATAGATTTCGTTCACAAACACTTGATTAAATGACGAGCGTTAACATCAGCTATAATCGGAAAATTATTAAAATGCTCTATAACAATTTCTAATAGAGTCAGCGAGTGCTGGCAGATTAACTCTTCTGTTAGATCGGAATATTGCAGCTCTCTCTTGGTTAAACTGTTGGTCAAGCCTATAGATATGGAGGCGGTTCAACATCTTTAAGCAACCCTTATTCAGGGACCTTTTGAGCGGGATGGGGTGATCGACCTGAAGAAAATTGTAATTGAGCCCTACGTGGAAAGTGATGCGCTGTTTATCTTGGTATGAGATCACGATGTCACGCAGAAATGGTTGTGATGCATGTGCCTGGTGTACCCTTATCAGACGGGTAGTCATGATGGGTATACGGAGCTTCGTATATTTTAACCCAGTGTCACTTTGATGGCATGCACTGCTCTCTCACTCAATAATAATAATAATAATAATAATAATAATAATAATAATAATAATAATAATAATAATAATAATAATAATAATGATAATAATAATAATAATAATAATAATAATAATGATAATAATAATAATAATAATAATAATAATAATAATAATAATGATAATAATAATAATAATGATAATAATAATAATAATGATGATAATAATCTAATTGATTGGACGTGCTATCATGTACACGTTTTGTCTTTAATTACTGTAACGTCACGTTCCTATTTTATTGCCATTCATTCTGTTTCAAATTTTATGCGACGTTTCTTTCTATCTCTTTTCTCTTCCTCCCTCTCTGACCTATTTACCTCTCTATTGCTTTCAGTCTCCCTGCGCTCCAACTCTTTTCTATCTCTTCCCACTACTCTGTGACCTGCGATCATTCGCATATCCCTAACGTTCTTTTTTATCTGACTTTCGACTCGTTCGGTCGTCATCTTTCCCTTCCTCTCTATTTTCAACATGGTTTGTTTGTTCACTGTTCTTTCTATTCTTCAATCTTTCAATTTTCTAGTCAGTAATGACATTTTCCATTGGGTTACTATACATACATCTTCACTCAAGCAGCACGGTTCTTTGTTTTGTTTTTGTTTGTATAGTGTTTATTCATTCATTTATTTATTTATTATATAGTCACATTCTGCTGTTGCGTTCCCTTTCGTCACTGTCCTCAACGTCCGCTCGCTATTCCCAACACCCTTTCGCTTTTGATACCACAAAAAAATGAACAATATGACCGTTAAAGGCGTGAGCTTGTAATGGTTTCGTGGACAACTGACGAGAGAAGTGTAAGTCTCTGTCTTGTGTGTGAATTTTCCGTTCGCTCCTTTGTCGAGCTGCTGTTCAATTTTTGAAACTTATAGGCGCATGTATATACGTACATTAGGTGTCTCGCTTGACTCTGACTCATTATACACATACCAATACATATATGAGTGAGTGCACATGCGCGTGTGCGTACTATATGCAGAGATCATTCACTAGCATTTGAACAATTGCAGTAGAAATATATAAGTGATCTGACCGCTGCAGTTATGCAACCGGGGGTTTGAAAATACAAGAAAATAAATGAATTTTGAAGTGAATCGTTCAGACTGGTCAGCTGTGTGTGTTATTAAATGATATAACAACTGCGAATGAAGTTAACTGCTGTTAAATTGTTTATACAGAGTTTTGGGACACACCGTATATATTTGCATCGTGAAAGAAATTATTTAGGCATTCAGAAACAACAAACACACAAAGACCGTGAACTTCACTTAAACATTTATTTGTAATAGAGTGTCACAATTTCCGTCGCTTGAAACTGCGACTTGTTCTCTGACAGAAAATTCTGCAGCATAAATATTTTAGTGAAGCTGACAGCCTTTTGTCTTTCCGAAAGTTTAACTTCTACTTTTCATGCTGTAAACGTTTTAGTTTCATCACATGATCTGAGATGAAAATACTATTTACATTTGAGGGATATTGTTTGTTGTTAGCTTAACCTTTCGGCTGATATACCCTCCAGCCTTCATCGGGCATATGGCGCAGTGGTTAAGAGCGCAGGCTACTAACTCCAAGATTCCGACTTCGATTCCAAGCAGTGAACTGAATAATAATAATAAAAATTAAAAAAATAATAATAATAACAACAACAGCAACAACAACATCGAAAAATACCTTAGGAATGAGAACCCAGTTTCGAAATTTCCCCAAGAACACCTGATGATGGCTGGGGGGTGGGTATATCAGCCGAAACCTTGTGTTAACAACAAACAAGATGAGGACAAATATCCGTCAAATGTAAATAATGTACATAATTCCTCATCTCTTAAATATAGAACTGTATTATCAAAATCCTTGCTATGTATATATGTTCGTATCTTTAGAGAAAGTGGATGTAAGGTGTATATAAAAGATTCGTTAAATCCTGTCTATCTTGTTCTCCAGAGGGCAACTTAGTGAATTTATATCTAATTTGTAGAGCGTTATTTTCAACTCATGATTTGGGAAGTAATATTATTTTTGAAGTCTGAACATTTATGCCTTTTTTTCGAACTGAATATCGAAATGTAATGTGTAATTTTTCTTGTAAAAAGTTGGACTGCATAACTTAGATAATCTTCGATAGAAATAATTTTGATCTTTACAGTAATGAGCGACTTGTTATTTTGCTACCATGACTGAGTTAAAAATAAGGGATTTAAAAAATAGATTTGCGAAAATATTCAATATTTAAAATTTTTAATGTGAATTTGTTACGACTCTGAAAATAGTTTATCTATTTCGATATACCTTTGATAAGGTACACTTAGAGATTACCATTATTGTAAATCTAACAAAATATCGCAATAAATTAGGTTAAATACTTATTACTAAAATTCTAGCTGTGAAATGATATCCTATAAAATGCATTAAGCTTCTATCCTATTGTATCTATGACGCCGAATTACTTGCCTCGATCGCCATCAAAGTATGTATCAATACAATTATATAGACATTAAAAAATATATAGAGAACAAAAATAATAATAAACCGAAACCAAGAACTGGAGATTTATATTATACAATCATACTTAGGATTTACGTTCTTCTAATGATATAAAGATAATGTCCATATGCTATAGATATGGAACGATCTTTACAAAAATAGTGGTATGTAAGCTACATTCAATATATATTTATCAATGTCACATCTTCAGAAATACACCATTATGCTGCTCGCGGTTTCGTTGAGACATGATGTTAAAAAGTTCGCATTACGATGAATTTCTAATATTTGTTTCAAAATTTGGCACGAGGCCAGCATATTCTGTGGAAGGGTAAATCGATTACATTAACCCTAACCCCAGAGTACAACTTTTACTTATTTTATCGATACTGAAATGATGAAAAAGGCAGAGACGACCGCGGGGGAATTTGAACTCGGAATGTAAAGATAGACGAAATGCTGCAAAGAACTTTTCTCGGCGTGCTACCTATTCTGTCAGTTTACCACCTTAAACGAATTTCTCGTGTAGACAAGCAATCACGATTAGACTTGGGCGCAGATATTGTTAGATCAGGATCGACTTGGAGCTAATTAACAACCTTTCCCCCAAATATTGAGACATTTGTAATGTTACCAAGTTTATGGATTTATATACAGTTCTTTTTTATATTCACAGTGTGGAGAGAAAATTTAATTTCACGCCTCTTAGAATTACTCGAAATTATTCTAAAGTAATTCGCAACTAAATTGGAACACTAGAATTTAATTTGTTATTATCGCAATAAAACACAGCACCCACGCCAAGAACACTTAAATATTCCTGTATTGAGATTGTCAAAGTAACGGTTTATAAATCTTTATTACACTTTCACAAAATAGATGGAAATCAGGTAATTGCATTTCGTGAATTATGAGTATGATGCGAATATCATAAGCCTCATTACACAATTGACACCCTCTAAGATTTTGATAAAAGTTGCTATTTCATATTACCATACATATATATTTTTTCTTCCTTTTATTCAGCTTCTTAATTTGCATTTCTCTTCCGCGATTATTAGGACAAAATAACACTCGTTCAAAGTTACCTGTGTCAAGTTTTCGTCTGACATTGACTAACTTCAATAATTCCGTCGATATTTCTCCGCATCAGTTTCTCATTGATTTTATTATAAAAATGTGATAATAATTTTGTTTTGCTTCCGTTAAAATATCAAATATAATTTATTACAGTTTTAACATCAATATAAATGTTGTTTTTTTTATGATATTAGTGCAAATTGAACGACACAAATTTCTCTCAATGCTCCTATGGTGCCGGTTTCAGAGTGCACAAGTCACTAGATTATGGGTCATGTGATAAGGAAATGCTTCTATTAATTGTATTACTAATAGACCGAGATTTGTTAAATTAGTTGTATTTAGATTCTTTACTTTAGATCAATATTTTATTATAAATATTTTTTTTTAGAAAATTAAGAATTTTTAATTTTCGAAATTTTATTAAGATTTTAATTGATTCAAAAGTTGTTGTCGCATACACTTGTCAATGAGAATGTAATTTATTATGAGTATTTAATAATTGCGAAAGTGTGAAACAATTTATTTATTTGATTACCCGTGATTTAATTTATGATACATGTAAAAATTTCCGACATTTTTACATCGGAGAAAATTTTAAAGCAAATATATAATAAATATAAGACTTAAAACAAATATTTTGTTTTTAATTCAATTAATAAAATCTTTAAAAGTTCTGTAAAGTTTCGATTGTTCTGCCGAATATACTTAGTTCCAAATTCTTAAACGTTTAAGATCAATTTTATGCCCATGTATTTAACAGTTTTCTTCTGAATGCTATCTTATAAATACATGCTGATGTAGGAAAATTCATGAACTTATGTAACTAGAGAAAGATTGATATTAGGCAAAATAACAAAGCTTTGTTGGATATATGTAAGTTGATCATCATCAAGTTCGTATAATTTTATGTCAAACAAATGTTTCTCTGTATATCTTCGTCGTGTATGAAAACGCACAGTGTGTTTTTTAAGCACTTGGGCCTTAAGGTCTCTCCCTCAAGGCATCTGAGTGTTTCTGGCAACAAAAAGAAGCTCCCTTTCAACGCAGCAACAGGATTAACATCAGTTATGCATTTCTCCTGAGTGGACGGTAGCAACGTGATGTGCCGAGCTGTATAATGCAATTCAAAAGCCTTTCCTTAAATTAAACCTAAGACTTCACGATCTTAACGATCCTGAGCACCAAAATATAACTACTTCAACATACCAACCAATACTTTGACACGTGTCCTATACTAGAGATATTACCTGTGGAATTTACGTTTGTTAGATTATGGTACATATTACGAACAGGATAAAAGAATTTTCCTAACCAGCTTCCTGTACATTTGGAGATAAATATTAATATTAAAATATTTACAGATATTGTTTGTGCATCAGCCACTGGAAAATCTATATCTTTAGGATTGTCCACAAGCATTTAATTTGCATTATTTGATCAAATCTAAATCTAGTTATTGTTTAGAACAATGTTATAAGCCACTTTCTCTCTTTGTATTATTTCTCTGTATCATCCTTCTACTGCTTCAAATGGCAGTGTCCTTTTACTGATATTACAACGGCTCGTAAAATATTCTGGAATATCTGTAACATCAACTCTTTTATAAATATGTTAAATCTCGATAGACAGCGAACATATAAGATTCAATTTGATTTGCAAATTCACACAAACCAAACAAGTTGACATTTCCGCATAAGAGAACCACTGACGTTTATACGGCATCTATTCGAAATCGGTTGTAAAGGAAAGCTTCTATGCATTTATGTATGTATATTTAGTGTTGATTTGTGTCGTTTCTAACAGAGTGAATCAAATTATCTCTTTGATATATTTAATACATTTTGTAATACTCTGCACCCATTTCTATTGAGTAGAATATGTTTATTCCCCTCCAGTCATTTCATTAGATATCATGAAATGCTATCGATGAATAGCGTGTCTTACGTCAGCAATCCCGACAATAGCAACAACATTTTAGCATTAAATAGACGAATCATAGATTTTCTGCTCGTAATTTCCTCTTCCTTCCGATTGTTTGTTAAGTTAT
>NC_068985.1:7036623-7050818 GCF_001194135.2 Octopus bimaculoides
CTTTATTCAAAGAACCACATAAAACTAAGGGTATTCCTAGGGTTAAATAAAAATAAATTCTATATACAACCGAATATAGCAATCAGTATAAACTTGCAATAAAACTTGCAATGATGAAGCATAAAATATTGTTATCAAATATGATTTTATAGAGGACTAGGAAAATAAATTGAATTCTAAAAAGTATTCCCTAGTTTAAAAAAATTGTATTGAAAACCCAATATTGATACGTGTTCCACCTACAGTATGTTTCGAACTTGCCACCGTAACGATTGAATTTTAGGATTTTTTGAAAGCGATCTTGTTTTTTTTTTTTTCAAATAATGGATCAACAGTTTATTCGAACCTAAACTAGATCAATCTCCAATACTATTAAAGTATTTCTCTGCTGTAGTTGTGTTATTTCAGCCTGAAAATGTTAATGCTATTTCAAATTTTATATTAACATTATTGTGATTTACGTAAAGCTCTTTGCTTTTAGGAGGGTATATATCAGTATACCTTCAGCCTTTTATTTGCGATTATTCAAGGTTTTACAGCGCACACATGGATGAGCATTTTACTGTTATTCTCTTCAAGTTCGTAGCAGCTCTTTAAGTGAAAAGAGTTGTTACTGCGTTGGGTGTAGTTCCCTCACGTCTTATTTGAGAGAAGGTTGAATTATATAGAGATATCAACTTCTCTACTTTATTTCAAAGTTGCCAGCGAATATATAAATATGGTCAGAGAGTAATATATTCTCTGTCTTTATTTAGAATGTTTAAGAAATTGTTTGTATAAATTTTTTAATCACACTTCTTTACGCTTCTTGCTGAATGCCAATGAAAATCTTTTTAGTTGCTTATATAGCAAGGAATTTACGAGTTCTAAAGATAAACATTCTACATCTGTATTAGTGTTGACACTTTTGCAAAGGAGAATTTGCAATGCATACACTTTATGATAACTTCTCTTTTCAATGAGAAGATTAATGCAGATCTTCTTATAATGTTATCTGAATATCTTTGTTGGAATGTTTGGATAAATAGAAAGCTTTTATTCTCTGTTCGCAAAAGTGTTCTCTTGTGTTCAATCATATTACGTGTATTTGTATGCACGACTATTGGAAAGAAAATAAGAAAATCTAATTACAGGAGAATATTTATCATTTACAAACAAGCAAACAATGATCTCACAGGAAGAAAATTAAAGAAACATTCTGCTGACAAGGCTACAATATTAATTTAATGAATGCACATGACATTGGACATTCGATATAGAGATAAAGGTAGGTTTAATTTACAATAAATATTATTTTCTTCTTTTCATCCTACCCTTGGATAGAGATATGAGACATGAACATTGAGAAAAGAAATGTCAGTGCAAGCCCATGCCAAACTCACAAACCCTCCATTACTAAAATCCAGTAAAAAAAAAATGCACATTCAAACCTATACAGGTAATCTTCAAGTTTAGGGGGATAAAAAAATAAATAAAAATATTCAAGGGAAATAACTGAACGGCTTTCCAGTATTATCCGTTTTCTTCTAGCTGTTTATAAATATATCAGACCCTAACCCTAACGTCAATCAAATCACTATTTTCCCCACCTTGTTTCGCATTTATGTACTTACTCGTGTGTGTGTGTGTGTGTGTGTGTGCGCGCGCGCGTGTTATCCTACTAAATGCACTTGAGGAAGTATTTTGACATATTATTTAGTGTGTGGATGCGGCAGTGGCTGGACTACTGATTATTAATTAATTGTAGACAAATCAAAGAACATTTTGGGGACTTACTCGAAGTATAGAAGAGGCGCCTGTCGTCAAAACACAATTATTTTGTTTTGAAATAGAATGTGGCTCAACAAATAACCATGATGTCTTCTACGCGTAAGAACTACATTCACACAATCATGTCGTCTGATGCTGCCATTCAACAAAAGGTTAGATTTTGTCTTACATGCATTCATATAATAAACGTATGTATATATATATATATATATATATATATATATATGTGTGTGTGTGTGTGCTTTGCAGCTAAATCGTGCAGAGAGAAATGTTACAGGAATCGTATTTTATTTTTGTACCCGTTTGTCTGTACGTGCATCAAGCTAGATAGTACGTTTTAAGAGACTTGGAAAATACGAATGAATGAAAGTTTCAGTGGCGTTAATCCATTTATATAAGCAAGTTAATTAAAATGAGTTATATCAAATGGTAGTCATTGACGAAATATGATAGAAGGCAAGAAAACAACAATAATGCCATTTCTATGTTAGGAAAAATATATTTGATAGATCGCCTTTTTCTAAATAGTAAAATGTGAAAGGTTTTGTTTTTCCTATAAAATACCATTGATATCTGTATATATCGTATATTTATAGGATTCTATAGGTTTTCATTTTCTAAAACAATACCAAATCTTATAGGAGACAAGCATAGCATTTTATTTTCATTGGATCAGATTCAATTTACTACATATATGTATTTTACGAAAAATCTCAGTTAACATTGAAATCATTATGATAGCTGCACAAAACTAAATATTAGTTTGTAAACCCAATTTCAATTTTTACCTCTAGATCAAAGAATTTATCATTCCAAATTTTGAATGGCTTCAAACATTGATGTGTTTGCCCATGTGAGTGTAATGAAATTACTTCTTTTCAAAAGATATGCAAGAAATATAAGGTACAGCGTTGTGCAAGATGAGTAAAACGAAAAAAAATTAATATAATAGCGTAACAATTTATTTACATTTCAATTAGCTCGGCTGAAATATTGATTTCTAAAAGAATTACAACGCCTCAGATTTTTGGGAGAGTTTTAGCCGGCAATATCGACCCTAGTATCTGTTCTGTGCGCAGTTAATTTATTACGGAAAGAAACTCGATCCTGTAGGTATTTTAGTTCAGTACGTATATCCGTGAACGAAAACCTGAAACTCTTAATGTCACTGCGAATCCACACGTTTAGAGAATTATAGTAGCTTTGATAACACAAAGATTTGCCATTTGAAGTAAATGGATCTTTTTTAAAACGGGGGCCACATTTTTCGTTAATGTTTTACGTAGTGTTTTTGGTACCGAAACACTTTCAAACTTCGTATGCTTATCTATTTTGTGTTATAGAACAGAAAAATATTTTTGTATTCGAATTTATTTCATGTAAAAAAATTGTCTTATTTCGATAATTTCAACCAATCACTGACACGTATTCAGTTGTTTACATTTACTCCTTTAGCTGATTAAGCGGTGTAAAGCCTATTTAATTTCTATAGCTTCGTTTTGCTTTTTTCTTTTTAAATTTGCTGTTTTACCCTAACCCTAACCCTATCACCGATAGAATTGTTTCAGAATCGTTTGTTTATGTAGTCGGCACTTAATGTATATCGGCTGAATGGACGTCAGTGATTGGTTGAAATTACAGAAATACAACAACTTTAACATGGAATAACTTAGTCTTCTTTTAAAAAAAAGAAATCCCTAAGAGAAAAAGATGTTTTATATGACACATTCTACCAGTGTTCCAAGTTTCAAAGCGTTTCGTTAATGAAAAATGTGGCCCCCGTTTTAAAAAAGATCCTAAATTTCTTTTTATCAGTTAACATCAAGTTAGGCAGCGTGCCTTCAGCAATCTGACACAGAATGAGACAACTTCTCTCAAATCTTATGGCCTTATGAACTCGTGTGATCTCATGACGGTGAGTAATCTTGTAGGGGTGGGTCCTGAGATCTTCATTCAGCGCTCGATACATCGATGTCCGGCTTATTTTTACTCTGACAGCCAGTTTTCTGATGGAACGACGAGGATTTCGCTGGATATTTTCTCTGGTACTTTTGATAAGCTGAGGTGTCCGCACAATTCTTTCTCGTCCACGTTCAAGTCGATCAGCGGTGGAACCAGTCTCATGAATGTTTTGACAGTTTCCAGATTGTTGTCATAACTATATTAATTTCGACTCCTTTGTGGAGCGTTATGATTGTATTTCAGTCTATAGTCATTATCTAATTTATAAATCTGAATTTATTCAGTCTGAAACAAAAAGGAGACACATTAAGCTGTTATAATCATGTATAATTTTCGCATCTTATCACATTCATTGGTAGCTGTTAACGCCCGAAACTTCGGTTGCCTTAATTTCGTGACACCCTGTATATAGATATATAGATAGATAAATACATACATATGTGCTTAAGCGATTCATGCAGCACGCCATAATAATAATGAGGATCTTTTCAAAGTTTGGCAGAAAGCCATCAATTTCTGGAATAAATCGCTTACATCGACCCCAATGCTCAAGTGGTACTTATTTTATGAACACCGAAAAGATGAAAGGCAAAATCAACCTCGGCGAAATTTAAAACAGAACGTGAAAACGTACGACATGTCGCTCAGCATTTTGGCCGGCGTGCTAACGATCCTCCCAGCTCAATAATAACTATTATTATCCGCAATTTTAGAGCTGAAACACTTTAAAGATTTTTAAAGATAAATGATAACATCCTTGTTCATTCGCCGGTTATACTTTTGTCAGTTTGAGAAGTGGTGTAAAATTGCATGAGAGAGAGAGAGAGGTGAGAAGTGAGGAAGAAGTATAGAAAGATGTATAATAAGGCTAAATGCGTCGTATAGTTAGTTGAAGGGAGTGACGAAGAGGGAGAGAGAAGCGTTAACGACGTGCTGTAGCGGGGGTAGCGAAAGGTAAAGAGAAAGATATATGTTTAGGATGCAATATTTAGCAGGTGATGTTCTGGTGGTGAGGTTAAAGGAAGTCATTTAAAAAAAGATGAGCAGGCGAGGCAGTTACATTGGCAGAGAGACATTTAATGGAAGTGAGAGGTGACGAGAAAGACAGAAATATCAAAGATATGAAGACGTGAATTGCATGGTTAAAAGTTTGTTAAAGTGGTAGAGAGAAATATAAAGTGCTTAGCGGAGAGAAATTTTTAATTCATATATTATTGTGACTAGAAATGAAATACTTAGGAAAATAAGAATAAAAGTGCAAATAAGCCTTTCTTTCTTAAATAGCTTCTCTTAATCCTTTTCGTTCTGTCGGATTTCCATGAGTTCTAATAAAAATAATTATTTCTACTCTAGGCACAAGGCCTTGAATATTTTGGGAGAAGGTTACTAGTCGATTATATCGACCCCAATGCGTAACTGGTACCTATTTCATCGATCCCGAAAGGAGGAAAGGCAAAGTCGACCTCGGCGGAATTTGAACTCAGAACGTAATGGCAGACGAAATACCGCTAAGCATTTCACCCGGCGTGCTGACGATCCTGCCGGTTCGCTGCCTTAACAATGATACCAGGCAGTGGCTCACATAGCTTCTAATCTTAAATAATTGGAAGTGTACATTGTTTTTTCTTGGTATAAAAGATAGGCTACAGGAAATATTCTGATCAATATCACAGTTTTGCTTGTCAGTTGTTTGACCTTAACCAGTTGAGCATGTCCCTTAGTGGCTGACTATACGTGCATCTCTGATCATGAGCAGAAGTAGTGGAGGACCATCATAGCCATGTGTTGAAAGGAACTCTTTGCAATTTGGATAATTCACATTTGGAAACTTGGGTGTTTTGTTCTACATCCTTAAACAACCCTTATTCAGGGTCCTTCTAAACGGGATGTGGTAATCGGCCTGAAGACAATCCTAACTGGACCCCACCTGCAAGTTCATGCGTGTATCTTGATATGAGATAACCATGTCATGCACTTAGGGTTGTGATATATGTGCCTTGTGTACCCTTATCAGACCGGTAGTGAAGATGAGTATACTAGGCTTCGTATAATTTACTCCATTGTCACTTTGATGGCATGTACTACTCTCTCACTCAATAATAATAATAATAATAATGAACTTGCAGAAAGCAGCACTGCTTGGAACCGCTGGAATACTCCGGAAGGTGCTCGAAAAATAAGAGGTGTTACTTTAGTTCACTGGCATTGAACAGCTAACGCCGTAGTACATCCCTAGCGTTAGAAGCAGTGTAAAGGCAATGATAATAATAAATGGGGATTTGGAGCTGGAAACACATGGTACAATCGTCGAGTCGGAAACCTGTAAGATCGCAGTTTATTATTTAAGCTTACATTGATTCCTCTGTGGTGGTGTTGTGCATTTATAATAAAATATATACACACAAATTTAAAAAATAATTGAAAATAACACACACTACAGTACTGTTTCTACTTCGGATTTTTACCTATCGCGGGCTTTTTTTTTCTTTTTTGTAACGTAACACACGCGATTGTCGAGGGATTATTGTAATTAATAACCTGCGTTGATATCCAATTAATGGTGAATTGGATTATGTATAAATTCTAAGCTGTTGAATGTAGAATTCTATCAACTGAGACAGGCTTGCATAGAAATGCAGAAATTCATACATTCACGTATGTATCTATATAGTTGAATAATTTATACGTATATATATGTGTATATAGTTGAGAACAGAGGCAGAGAACAGAAATAAAGGAAGAAAAAATGGGTAAGAATACCTTGAAAAAGGCAAAGCATATTATGAAGAAGGGATTAGGATTAATAATTCTATTATGGATTGAATGCCTGAAATTTGGGGAAGGGAGATAGTCGGTTACATGGGCCACAATATGAAACTGGTACTTATTTCATCGACTCCGAAATGATGAAAGGTAAAGTCGACCTCTGTGCAACTTGCTTGGAACGTAATATCGGAGAAAATACCGCTAAGCATTTTGTCCGGTATGCTAAAAACGCTGCTGGCTCCCTGTTTTAAGGGACAATGATTAATAAACGGAAACGATGTAATACATACAAGTAAGAGCACATACATAAATATCAAAATAGTTTGAATGGGTTCAAATCATTATGTAGATTTTCTCAACCAATGTTATTTTTCGGATACATCAGGCTTTGCTTTGAAAGGTAAGGCCACGAATGACTGGAAAAAAAGATTTAGTTTAGAAGGCGTTCCTTTAAATCTGACCAGAGTGTTGGAGTGGCTGTGTGGTAAGTAGCTTGCTTACCATCCACATGGTTCTGGGTTCAGTCCCACTCCATGGCACCTTGGGCAAGTGTCTTCTACTCTAGCCTCATACTGACGAAAGCCTTGTGAGTGGATTTGGTAGATAGAAACTGAAAGAAGCCCATCGTATATATGTGTAATATATATATATATATATATATATATATATATATATAATATATGTTTGTGTGTCTGTTTGACCCCCCCCCCAATATCGCTTGACAACCGATGGTGGTTTGTTTACGTCCCCGTAACTTAGCGATTCTGCAAAAGAGGCCGATAGAATAAATACTAGGCTTACAAAGTAGTATCGTTTAAATATCTATGAGTCATTCTGGCACATTGCAGAGGTTATAGCTTGTTGATTAGAAGGTAATATTAAAGGATAAAAATATGCCAACGGTGTTTCACAGCGAAAGATATAGTATAAAAATACAAAGCTTGAAGTTACATATAGCAGCATTTTAATGAAGTATGTACATTATTCCAAATGTTTTATTCATTTATCAATTCTGTTTAACGTAAATATCTCAATTTATAACGAGATTTAACACTTTAGCTTTTAATGTCTGAAAATCTGTTCTCATACTGATGTTGTCCTAATTGAAGTTTCTTGGAAACAAAGGTGTGTATCATTGTGTGTATTAGATGTGTGTACATATACGACTTCATTTAAGCTTGCACATTACGAGATGTACAGATATTGATTCAGGGCGACATTCGACCCCGTTCATTTACTTCATGCGTCATTCTGGGATAGTTTCGAATACGCATGCAAATTTTGTTAATGATTCATTATGAAATTACAGTGTTGCTGCTAGACATACAAACATTCCCACTTAGAGATATAAACTTAACTGTGAAAGAATTATGGCGTGAGTTTTGAAAAATGAATGTGCGTGTGTTTGTGTACGAGAGAAAGAGAAGGGAATTTTAATATCTAGAGGCCATACATCGACGTCTAAGTTAATAGGCAGGTTCATAGAGCATAATAATTGAGCAATCTATCAATAATATATGAAGCGTTACTGGGAAAGTATGTGGTTGTATGTGTGTGGAGTTTGTAGAAAGAGGGAGCCGAAGAAATTGAAAGAGAATTTTAAAAGAATGAAGATGCAAGAAAACAATACTTGACACAATGAACCAACGTTTCTGAATCTTACACTGACATTTATATCTCATTACAACATTTAATCCCTATATCTATCTTTTATTGATTTCTTTCTCTCCAGGGCATCATTGAATCCCTAATGGTTTTCTCCAGGCATTATTCCAGGTTACTTTCCGATCTCCCTGCGATGTGTGATAAAATCCCATTATGCTTTGCAGAGGTGGTTTCAAGACAGCTAAACATCGCTCTTTATAGTCACAGTTGCGAATATGCATGGCGTATGTATGTGAATTTGTGTTTGAGATACGGAAGTGTAGTTTTCTGTTATGTTCTATACTTATCCCCTATAGAATATTATATCTAATGTGTTACAATATTAAATTGAAGACATTATAACGACATCAAATTACAAATATAGGTTGTTTTAGACGCATACACACACTTCGTATAAACGACTTCACATTCTTGCATGTAAATCAACGTGATTAGGTGTTGAAAGAAAGGAAACAAACAAACAATGCGTTGATTAATTATTCAGCTCCTTAACAACTAGCTAACTTTGAATATAAACCTCTAGTCTCTCTCGCCACTTTCATGTGATAAACTCGTTGATTGGGTGGAAAGTGTATCGCTCGAAGAAATAGATATAAAGAGGGCAACAACAATTCTTAATTATTATACATCACTTCAATGTTAATAAGTTGCACTCTGGTTTCTTAGAAGATTTCCATTTAGATTCTTCATCTATATATTATTCATACATAACTAAAATGGAAATATTAATGAGACCACATACAGTATTGGTGTTGCTGCTAATGTCAGCTACATTTTCTCTCAACTATGTTAGGTCATTGTGGAGATTAAAGAAATTATATACGCAATCGAATGATTTGGAAATTTGTGATAAAACAGATATTGCTTGAAATCTCCTACGAATTATAAATATATGTCATTTGAAACGCATACACACATATTCATGAACTTGCTATTATTTGTCTACACATGTGTATGCGTAAATATATATAGAGACAGACAGATAGATAGACCCAATGAGTGGGAAGTCACTGTTCTAAGCGTGTAATAGATGAATACTGGATTAGTGGGGGGGGGGGAATAGGTTAGATTTTTAACATCGAAACTCTTAATTGTTATAAAAATGATTCCAATTAAGAAGAGTTAGTTTACTCATTGCTCCATCTAATAATAAAGGGAGACAAGCAATGCGAATGCCAATATTATTTATATCATTTACGTACAGGCGTGTGACCAAGAGGTTAGGGTAGTCGGTTCATGATCGTAAGGTCGTGCGTTCGCTTCCCGGCAGTGTTTCGTGCATGATCGAGACATTTTATTTCACGTTGCTCCCGTTCACTCAGCTAGCAAAACTGAGTTGTGCCTGTAATTGAAAAGAACAGCCATGTCACATTGTGTGCCCCGCTGAATCTCCCTGATAACTACGTTAAACGTACGCGTGTTTGTGGAGTACTCAGCCACTTGCAGGTTAATTTCATAAGTAGGTTGTTCCGTTGATCGGATCAAGTAGAACCCCCGTTGTCGCAACCGACGGAATACCACTTATATCATTCATATTAAAATGTAGCAAACGTTAGGGAAAAAAAAGTCAGATTTAAACATCATTTACAGCTGCTTCAATAATCCGGGGATTTATCGTAATAAAACATTGCATGACGTTAATACTTCGGATAAATCAAATATGCAGCGATTATAAATATTGCGACCAATCTGGAAACGTTGAAATGACTTTTTTCTTCAAAATGCGAAATTTATTAGTAGTCTTTTACTTGAATGCAAACACAGATCCAAAAATGGGCGAAATTAGCGATAAGGTAAAAAGTGCTCCACGCACATGCATTTGATAATTAACGAGAATGTATTGTTGCTTATCCTTAGGGATTGATGTTTGAAGAAAGGGCTCATTAAAAAAGGGAGCTGTGAATAACCTGTGCGTTTGAAGACATAAGTTTGTTACGTTTCCTCTACAGATGTTATATAGGATTTAGAGCCAGCTCACAAAATTACGTTTCCTATACGGATACATCGATGTTACCGATACGATCGGAGATAGGTAATGTGTGTATATACATATTTCAGGACTTATTCCTTCTTTGTCAGCACCACATCTTACTCATTAGCTATCCACGAACACGTTGCTTAAATTACCACTAACTGTAACAATATTGGATAGACCTATTTACCTATATGATTAACGCTCACGCTTCCAAATAGAGGTATTTTTTGAATTAGTATTTTTGAAATTTGGCATACCTTACATAGACTTTCGTCTGATTTTTTATTTATTTTTTTTAACGAAGGCCCTTAACGCTTGTACATATAAATACGCCCTTTTTTTTTCATAAATTCACTAGTGTATATAGGTCGAAACAAACTGTTGGCTTTATATGTATTTTTTTCAATTTGTTATGATATTATTTTTTTATATTATAATGTATATAAATTGTTTGTCAATTGAATTTCTCTATTTCATTTGATATTTATATATTGTAATTATACCATTTTATTTGTGGTATGCAACTGTTGTATCAGTGAATTGGATGTTGTACATCTTTTGAATGAATTGTTTTTTTTTTTCCTTCGTTTGATTCATAATGATAACCAATTTAGACATTAGATACATTCCTAGCAATTGTTAAGTACATCTAAATTGCTAGTAAAAATACTGTATTTCGTTTTGAAACAATAATATGCTACCAAGTTTATTATGGTAACAACTTTCACCCCTGGATCTTAATCCTATAGAAAATATATAGAGAAAACTTAAAAAGTTATTAAATCGCACCGCTAACACAGTATCGAACTTTAATAGACTTGGTAGTGCATTACGAATGCGAAAAGAAACACGGAATACCTATTAGCAATTAATGAATTATTATAAGCATGTAATAGGCGTACACCGGATTAACGCTCGGCTTAGAATAAATTCTGAAACTCCAAACGCCAACCAAAGGTATAAATGATTCCACAGAACAGGAGTTCGCTATTAGAAATGCTCTAATGTAAAATAGACTCTGGTTCTGACATTACATACGATACAGCTACGGGTATTTGCCTTTAGCAGTTGAAATATGTGATAAACATATTTCAACTAACCTAAATCGTGATTATACGTAAACACTGCTTTGTTCTATTACATCGTTATTTATCTCGATCGAGCGATCTTGTGCAAATCAGACAACGTGTTGACTGAGTTATATATAAAGCGAACAAGCATTATTTAGTTCGTTCAGAGTTGGCTCTCTTAGGTATATCTCTCATAGGTATATCTCGTCGACAAGAGTCAATAAACTCGAAGCATCGAATTCAGAGATTCCCGAGAGATGACTTCACTGAACGGACTGGGTGTTTTCATTCCTTTTTATCATAAAAGAGATCTTTTCTCCACGGTGACTGCAGCGTATTTGCCTTTAGAAGCTCAAATGTGTGACAAACCTATTTCAACTAACCTAGATTGTGATTATATTTAGACACTGATTTGCGCCATTACTTCGTTTTATTTATATATATATATATATATATATATATATATATATATATATATATATATATATATATATATATATATATATGTATGTATATGTATATATAGTTGTATTTCAGGACGGTCATTTTTTGCCAAATAAACACACGCACTATATATTTTTTCTTCACTCGTTTATTATTGTTATTTTATTATTTTCATTCATGTCTATTGTTCGGAAATCTTTCGTCACACATCAATGACCTCTTCAGAGCGACACTTTTCGTTTTCGCATGTGTTTTTGCTTCACTTCATTCCGTTCTTTTAAGGTATGTCTCTTTATGTGCGCATGTGTTTGTGTCCTTGTTTGTGTGTGTCGTAATGTTTAGCAGCAGTGTGGCCTCCTCCTCTCACCCCATTGTGCCGCTACTGTCTTAAGACTCGAAAAATATGGTACAGCTCCTGTATTCTGTGTATGTGTGTTCGACCACGGTGTTGCCATTGTGGTAGTAATTGTTGTTATAGCCATTGCTGTCGCCTCCGCTGCTGCTGCGTTATTTATCACGTTGTTGACATTGTTGTGGCCGTCCGTGAAATTTCTTGTGTTTGTGTGTGTGTATGGGTTCGATTCGTATATTGTAGATATCGAGGTTCTTGATATAGATATATTTATCTTATCTATCTTTATATCTTATATTTATCCGAGGTATGTGACAAATATATTCATATATTTGTTTATTTATCTATTTATCTATTTATTTATCTGTTTTTATACATCTATCTTTAGTTCTCATTGGTATCACAGGTAAGTACATATGTCTATTTTGTGTGTATTACCCAGTATGTTTCTGTGTATCATTTACGACATTTGTTGTTCTTTTTTTGTTTTGCTTTGTTTTTCCTCACGCTTCTCATCCATTCTGTCTTTAGTCGTGTGGTGCGGTGTGGCGGTGGGTGTTACTGTTCCATTCCTGTTTTCTATTGAGGCTCGGTATGTTTACTGTCATGTGTGTGGCCTCCGTCATCTAATTGCCGTGCCAGTCATAGGGGATAATACCTTAACCTCTATGCTTTTAATCGAGCCACATATATATATGGATGTAGCAATAGTAAACTTGTTCTAAGTAAATTATTTCATGTATACACTTTTCTTTTTGTGTTAACGTAGTAGCTATGTCGGTGTCTCAAACGTCTAAATTTTCCATTTGTGGCCTGGAACGAATGGAAAATCAAGTCTTTTTTATCAGTGATGTAGGCATTCTGTCACAAATAATAGACAGACAGACATGCAGGCAGCTACATGGATGGATGGACTGATAGACACACATATAGATGGATAGATGGACTGATAGACACACATATAGATGGATAGATGGACAGATAGACAGACACAGACACATAAATGGATGGATGAAAGGATAGGCAGACCGGCAGTCACATAGATGGATGGATGAAAGGATAGACAGACCGGCAGACACATAGATGGATGGATGGACGGATACACAGGCAGATAGATAGATAGATATAGTTAGACAGGTACAGGGAGACAGGTATGTGTTGTGTCTGTCTGTATTTTCTCCCACAACTGCTCAAGAATCGGTGCTGGTGCATCTACCTCTACGTACCAAGAACTTGGCATTTCTGAAAAGAGGTCGATCAAATAAGTACTGCGTTATTAAAATCTTACTAAGTTGCCATTCGTTATCCACAAAATCTTCAATATAGTGCTCCAGCAAGGCCGCACTTTCATGACTAAAACGAGTAAAAGATAGAGAAGATACGCACACAGATACGTATATATATAATATAGGTATCTGTTGTTATGAGATGTAGGTGTAATGAGAATATAATGAATTTATACCCGACAAGACCCGACGCTTGTTCAATAACTGAATTTCCTAAAATTACAATACATTTATCCTTCTTTATGCAGACTTAGGACCTTTTGGGTACAAAGTTCGAAATAAGAGATCGAGTGAGATGTATACTGTTTGTCAGGCATTAGTAAGGTGAATTAAGGAAATTTCTGCTATGATGAACAGATAATCAAGTATGAGTATTCAAATGTATATCAGATTAGTATTCACTACCCACTGTTCCTCTTAGTAATGCAACATTTTCGGACTGATTGTTTACATTTCAAATATTTTGAATGTAATCCTTTTTTCCGAGAAATCAACATCACAAGATGACATTTGACCATAGATAACAAACAATAAATCTCGTTCTTCCAGGTGGAATAATAATACAAGAAAGAATGCGTTCATTCAATGCATATTTATCTATTTATCTACTTAACAATTCGTTATAGTGTATATATATATACATACAGAGAGAGAGAGAGAGAGAGAGAGAGTCCGTGCGTGTATGTATGTATGTATGTATGCATATATATATATATATATATATATATGAGATTTACATATGACTTTCTATTAGTTACATACATACATTATAAAACCTAATTATATGCCAGATATACATACAATATCTAGTTGTCTTTTACTATACTGATACATTGATACATACACGTGTGTGTGTGTGTGTGTGTGTGTGTGTGTGTGTGTGTGTGTGTGTGTGTGTGTGTGTG
>NC_068985.1:7050963-7059854 GCF_001194135.2 Octopus bimaculoides
ATATATATATATATATATATATATATATATATATACTTACAGAGCACGAGAAAAAGACGGAGTGAGAAAATGAGAAAGAGACATAAAGAGAGTTGAAGTGGAGCACAAAACTGAAACTTATCTGCAGACATATAGCAAGATAGATGTTTATACCAATTGATACGGAGACATTATAGGATAACAATAGGATAAGAAGAGCAAGTATTAACCATATTATTTTCGACTGGGAAATATTCATATCTACATAAAAGGACTATATACGCCCTTACATTCCGACTGTATGCATGAATGTGCTCTTAGTCTTCAAATTACTATAATAATATATATACTATTATTGTGGTTTCTAGAATTGTACTGAACTGTTTAGAAAACATTGTGAGCCGAGTTTGTGTGTGTGTGTGTGTGTGTGTGTGTGTGTGTGTGTGTGTGTGTGTATGTGTGTGTGTATGTATGTGCGTTGATATGAATGTTTTCCCATTTTATTCGTCGTTATATTTATGCATCATGTCAGCTGGCTACAATTGGAAGTTAACACGTCCAATAGACTGTGAATTAAGAATAGTTCTTACAAATAAGTCGGATGTTTGAATGATGCTTCTCTAACGTATATGTCGCAGTGAAATAAATAAATCTCATATGACTAAATGTTGATAGGACAAGTTCGAACGGTTACCAGTTTGTTTCAAGGAGCAATTTTGTGGTATGTTCCGACTGCAAACACAAGTCCAATGCGGGCTTCGATGACTGCGATATCTTACATGCTTTATAACTTCAGGACATTTCGGTAATCATCTCTTACGTTTCCCTTGTTTCAGTCATTAGGCTGCGACCATGCTGTGGCACTGCCATCAAAAGTAGTACTTGTTTTTATTTTAAACCTTGCACATATTTTATCAATCCGCTAAGTTACAGAGAGGGAAACACGCCATCACCGGTTGTCAAACCGTGGGGGAACGGACGTACACACACATTCACTCACAAACACATTTACATATACACATGCACTCACACACACACATTCACTCACTCACATACACACACACACACACACACACACACACACACAGAGGACATTATTCAGTTTATTTCAAGATTTCTTGCTAATAAAGAACCGGTTTCTAACCTAGATCCAAGACTTCTTCACTAGAATTTCAACATCAACAACAAGGTATTTTTGTATGTATATGTGCAGATTTGTATGTTTTATTTATGTATTGTCATGTATATAGTTGCATATCTAGTCGGTGGCCGGCCAAAATTTATTCTAATAATTTAAAATTTGGATATGACCTAATAGCATCAAACAGTATGTTTATAGATGCTACTGAATGAACTTCAGGAATTCTTTCGTATCCCTTGATTATATAACGTATGAGAAAAAGAGAAAATGGAACTCACGTGATTCTTTATGAGTAGTACGATCGTTTCGACCCAACGTGGGTCGATACCTGGCGGGTGAGATTCTGTACAACTTGTTGTGATGCATTATTCAGTGTAGATGTGCCTCTCCATGTGACTTTTCAAAATGTACCACGTTCGTTAAATTCGGTTTCGCACAGTTTTATTAGACTATGATACATTTCTTTATTTGCTTGTTGCTGGTTGTGTACAGGGCGTGTCATGCTTTGAAATGACGCAGACTGAAGTACAGTTAATTTTATATGAAATGAACCTATTTACAATTAATCGTAAATAAAATACGTATAAAGGAATAAAACTAGACTAAATAGATATACACTTAGCTTGTTAATGAGTTCCTATCCTTGTATTGAAAAAGAAATACATTAAATAAAATCATAAAATGATAAGACAACCAAGTATGCTCAGTTGCTTCATTGCAGGAGAGGTCGTTGAAAAGTTCTTAGCTTTCGCTGAAAGAATATACAGGAGGATCAGTTAATTATGATTTTATAAAACATATACCCCTCTGAGATTCTCTCACTTATCGCAGCGGTCCTTCATTTTCTTTGCCCTGTAAAAGAACTTTGGAAATGTTGGGTCTTCGCGATATCCTTAAAACCAGCAACGTTTCAGCCCCCCCCCCTTGTATAGCTTTTATTTGTTGAACTCATTAGAGAGCGACCATGCTGTGGCACCGCGTCGATGGATTTAGCTGACCAAATCGATTCCAGAACTATACTGAGGGTATCGATTTGCTGGACCACTAATTCACGGGTAAATAGAGAAAGTGATACTGATTATCCAGGTGGGGACAAACACTATCACACACAAACACATGCGATGTGCTTCTTTCAGTTTCCCTACATGACATCCACTCTGAAAGCGTTGTTAGGACCGAGGCTATACTAGAAGACACTCAAACTGCCGCGCAGTGGGTCTGAACCTGGAACATGTGGTTGGCAAGCATGCGTCTTACAACACAGCCAAACCTGCACCTATACGTACATATATATGCATTTATGTATATATATGTGTGTGTGTGTGTGTGTGTAGAGGAAGATATATATGTATACATGCGTGTGTATATATATATATATATACGTATGTGTATGTGTGTATATGAATGTGTGTGTGCGTGCGTATTCCTGTGTATGTTGCTACGTGTATGTGTGTGTGTGTGTGTGTAAGCGAGAGGGTATGAATGAGACTTGCACGACGTGATATTGGTTTATTGACTGTGACTTATTTCTCTGGTTATCTCTGCCCCTTTGGGCAATATATTTAGGATTTTGAATCTTTTTGAATGTTAGCAATTTCATGATATTGAGATGCTACTTTGAGCATAACATTGACATTAAATATGCATATTTTTTTTTTATCTGGCATATGAACACACCTTTCTATTACTGTGTATATGATCGTTGAACGATATCCTCCGGGTTATATTACTATTTAATGTCCCTAATTACCTAAGCACTTCATAAAAGTTAGTTCTTTTTTTTTCACTATTGACGTCTTTGTATATTTCCTTACGTAATTAACCTTGGGATATAAATATTTAACATGTTGTGTAATGGAGGCTGTTGCACATTTTCAATTCCCATAGTTACTTTATTAGTAAAACATTGAATATTTATAAATAGGATTATATCTTCCCTAACTTTGTATTGCGAAACTGACATTTTAAACTGAGCTTGTAACGTTTTATGTCCTAGAACATCTTAATAGGATAGAAAAAATTTAGTAATAGTCATATTTGCGAAATGCGATAGAGAGGCCGATCTCCCGATTAGAGAACGGTGCTATCTAGTTATATAATTTACTCTCTACGTTCAAATATTGAGCGTGTCTGTTCTATAGTTTTCACTTCTAAGACCAATTATATAAAAGACACGGTGCAATCAGATATAGATCCTATTGATGTATGTGATCATATGCCAAAGACAGTTGAGTTTACAAGAACTGTGACATGTGAGGGAGATTGAATTGAGGGTTCTTCTCAAGTAAAGAGATGGGCATACATTTCATCCACCTTTGTAAGCGTAGAAGTAAACATTTACCAGTGAATGTCTTTAGAAAAATTCTCAAACTTACATGAAGCTGTTTCCTTTCGTAAAATATATCCTTTACTATTTTCTGTTTCAAGTGTCATAGAGTGGGCAACATACTAAGACTTGGCAGCAATATTCCTTCAGTATTTTTTTCCTAATATAAATGTTTATTTCCTTTTACGCTAAATTTATTCCACTTCATATATTATACATACTCATGGCATTTCGAATAAAATCAGATATTACGTTTTTTTTAATCTTTGGCAGGCTCAAATATATCCAAGCAATAATACTTCGTAAAACAATGGCAGCGATTTTATTTTGAGTGAATTTGATAAATAGTTTGCAGACACGACGTCTCCTGCTTGGAATGTTTGTTTATTAATCATAATTTGTGAAACCAATTCCTTGAATGTCATTGCGTTGTGTCAGTAAACAAGGTAGCTCATTTCGCGTTATTTCACTATACCTAGCCGCATTGAGTTCCTGACGGGTGCTGGCATTGCATTTCTCCCGGAAAATATTATATCATGGATATTTGCTGGTGAAATGTATGGGACCCAAGCGGGGCGTATATCCGCACGCGACTATATAGTCAACTAGCTACGTTCTGAGTCCAAATTCCACCTGTGCCTTTCATTCTTTCAGGGCCGATAAATTGAATACCAATGAAAAACTGGGGTTGACGTAATCGAGTAACCCTCCAGCCACAAATTTCAGGCCTTGTGCCTTTAGTAGAAAGGATGATTATTATTATTATTATTATTATTATTATTATTATTATTATTATTATTATTATCATATGAAATATCACAGCTTGTTTTACTGGGTAAGTGTCGGCTGTCCACAGCCAACGGACTAAGTTGACACTTGGTTTATTGGTCGTGCTTCAAGAACTCTGCGAAGGATTCTTGCAGTTCCAAGCAATGTTGGCTTTTGTAGGTGTTCTACCTTCACACTTTCACCGATCGTTTTCAGCCATGTTCATGGGTGAGTGCTGATACTTCCGAGTGCACCAGTTATTACTGGTATCACGTCTACTCTATTGATTGACCACAACCATCGTATTTCCCACTTTTATTCGTCGTAGTTGTTTATTTTTTCGTCTTTCACATTCATCCTCTTGTCACCGTCACCTGCTATGTCGATAATCATACATGTTCTTTTTTTTTTTTATTCACCACAATAATGTCCAGTTTCTGGTGTCTGGTCGGGTGATCGCACTTAATAATGATGATAATAATATTTATTATTATTATTATTATTGTTATTATTATTATCATTTTTTTATATTAAAATTCCTTAAGTGTGTGCCAGGTGAGTAGACATCCACTTTCCATTTCTTCATGCTAAAGCTAATTAATTCTCAGTATTATCATTGTTTTTGTTTTGTTCTTGTTGTTCGTGATATGGGCAAATTCCGATCTCTTCTACCTCCAAATCTGTCAACCGCTTTCTTTTCCTAATAGCATTAGCTTGATCTACTAATCTCTTCTCAGTTCCTTTAAGCATTCCCTTCTGTACCCAAAGTGGTAATATCCGTTTTCTATAGCCCCTTCTTTTAGGTTCACTTTCTAAATAGCACAGCATCTCTATCCTGTATTCTGTGCTGGTCCACACCCCCCTTTTTACACAATTGTCTGCTGACGTTGTATTAGGATAACAACTGCGGTCAGTCTGCATCTTTACTGAACCACTGCCGAGCAAGAGTCCTTCTGATGAAGGTCCGGCTTCATTTTCGATGTTACACTCAAGATTTCTTCGGAAAATCCTATTTCTAATAAAGTGGGGAAAGATGATGTTCGTCACCAACGTCATCACGAGTTATTTTTCGACATCTTTCGACCAGCTTTCTATTGCATTGTTTGTTGCACCTTTATTATTATTATTATTATTATTGTTGTTGTTATATTATCATTATTAGCATCATCATCATCATTATCAATCATCATTATCATCATCATCAGTATCATTATTATTATCATTATCATTATCTTCATCATTATTGTCTTCATCATCATTATCTTCCTCATTATGATTAGCGTTTTAATTCGCTTCAAGCATTTTAGTACATAAGTAGAAAATGAAAAGGAAAAGAAAGCTTTGAACAATGCCTTGTTAGAAGCTTTCATCATTTTCCTTTTTTTACTACTACTATTACAACTATAAGTATTATAATTATCATTTTTATCATTATTATTATTGTTAGTAGTAGCAGTAGCAGTAGCAGCTGCCGCAGTGTTTCGTTCTACATCTAAAATTTACTTTCTGAATCATTTCCACGTAAGTGGTGATCACTTAAAACACCGTTTGTTACTTCACATTACGTTTCCAATATAAGTTGGACTTCATTATTGTCTCATAAACTTTGAATACAGCCACACCAAGCTATATTATTTATTAACGATTACAACATTCAGAATCGCAGACTGTTTCGATGTTCATTGTACAATGAATAACGATAGAAGACGATTGTTATATACGTTTTGTATAATTGCTTTCTCTGAATATATTTATTTTATTGACATATAGCGAATATTTGATGAGTCTTGTTCTGTAAGCGATACCTTACTAAATTATATCTTGTCTCCCTCATTTAACATCTTCATCAAGTGATAAGATTAATCTGTTATCACACTGATCTAAGCGCAGCAATATATTGCGCCATTTTCATTTCCTTGCCTATTCGATTGAGTGCCAACGCAAACAAAAATTTACCATCAAATTGACAATCAAACTATAAGCAACGTTCATTAGCTACTCATTCTTTTTCAGCGGATCATCGATCTGTATCGCAATCAATGACATTCCAATAAAGACCATTTGGTTTTTCTGTTTACATCAATAACTCAACCGACCAACGATTGTCATTATTGACTTCTGTTTTACGCAGCTCTTTTTTTTTTTTTTTTTTTTTAGTCCATTTATTTGGAGATTATATTTTCCTTGTTATTTGTTTAGTATTTCCTCTAACAGAAATCATTATTAGCATTTGGGTTTTGTTTTTTTTTTTTGTTTGTGGTATTGGTATAAGTCGCAGATTACTAGGAAAAGTGGATTGCTGCACATGAAATAGCAGTCGTATTTAGAGATTCTGTGATAAGTAACTCATTGTAACTCATGTGCTTTGTCTAATATATTATTGTTACTCTTAACTAGTTTTCCTCTTTTCAGTCAGTGCCTCCAATCATTCCTGCCCCGTACCAGATTTGTTCTTTGCTGCCCTGCTATGTTGTATATCGTACTTCATAACAGACAAGCGAGTATAGCAAGAGACACGTCATTGTCAGGAAGAAACCTCGCAAAGGTGACACAATACAATAGACAAATTCAAACCAATAATTTTCTTCAACTAGGATAACGCTATTTTGATAAAGGCGCTCCTTAGCAAAAAAGATTATACCCAACAGTTTAATGATCAAAACTCTAACAAAAGTAATTCATATAGCAACCACCATATATTCATGGTCGATTCTTTAAACTGCATCGATCTAAATTTTTTGGTGTACTCCTTAGCATAACCGGTTGGTGTCCCGTTCTTTGGGGATAGACTGCTAATATTTACAACACCATCTGCTCTGGCGTTCAATCCATATCAAAACAATTTCACTTCGCATGTTCACGTAGGCAGGCTTATCCTATTATTTTTTATGTTTTAGCGTGACTTCATTGCTTTGAGTGTTGATGATGATCAAGACTTTCCCAGTAGAGCAGAAGCAAATTAGAACCATAAATGTTAACTTGAATGATGTCTCTGGTATTTAAATACCTCAGGGGTCAAGTAGCTGGATAATTACGAAAGGGTAACAAAAAGTAACGAAGGAAAGAATTAAGTAGAATAATGGAAGCGGTAAGGGGTTATGCACTTGATGAGGTACATGTATATGAATAGTAGCTTATTTCTCAGCACAAGTTGTTGAATCTACAGGTCTGTGGTGGAAATCGAGATTGGCAACTCGATAACATAATCCAGCCGCATTCACAAATAGTCGAAGCTGAAACTCTCTCTCAAGAACCAGCTAAAAGTGGCTATCTTCTGTATTATTTTGTTGGTTTCCTACCGCATGGCCTATATATCATGTGAACGTCATGCGCTAAGACTAAAACTTCCTGAGAGATTCCTGAATGACAACCAATCTGACCCAGTTCTATATTTAAGAGATGAGGAATTATGTATATTATTTACATTATTTACATTTGACGGATATTTGTCCTCATCTTGTTTGCTGTTAACACAACGTTTTAGCTGATATACCCTCGAACCTTTATCAGGTGTATTGGGGAAATTTCAAACCTAGGTTCTCATTCCTAAGTATTTTTCGATGTTGTTGTTTTTGTTGTTGTTATTATTATTATTGTTATTGTTATTATTATTATTATTATTATTATTATTATTATAACCTCGAAAAATACCTTAGGTATGAGAACCCAGGTTCGAAATTTTCCCAAGACACTTGATGAAAGCTGAAGGGTATATCAACCAAAACTCTAGCGTTAACAACAAAAAAGATGATGACAAATATCCATCAAATGTAAATAATATACAATCTCACCCAGTCCCCTATTATTGTGTATCGGCTAAAACCCGACACCGTGGGAAAAGGAAAAGATTGCAGACCCAATATACTTACCAAAAGGCATGGAGCGGAAAGCCAAATTACCCTTTGAGTTATCTACTAGCACAGAATAGGTGATTAACCCGCTCCTTCTCATTACTTTTCAACCAACTTTAAAAGTAGGTAGTATACAATCGTGTTGCTTGGCTTCCCTGGAAGCAGGGTCACCTGCTCAGTGACCTTAGCCCAATAGGTTTGGATGTAATAGCCATCAACGAGATCGGGATTTCCTCTGAGACCTTCATATCTCTTACTCGATCAAGAATATAGGTTTGGTCTGGTGGTGCCGTTCCAGAATGCCTGGGTCTCAAGGTTCGGTCAATCAACTAGGACTCGAGCGGTAGATCGTGGTTCTGTGCATAAACAGTATCGAAAATAAATGGTGTCTGTAGACTAGTTGCTGCGTTTGCCCTGACTGGGGAATGGCATCTTGATTTCCTCAGGTTTTCAGAAGTTTTACTGTTGGTGGAGGATTGGAACGCTGACTTGGATGGACGTCTGGATTGTATAGAGCTAGATAAGAGCAAAATCGATCAGAAGCCTCGATCAGAAACCGTTATCTTTGTTTTTATTTTTAATGTTCCCGTTCGTATTATTATTATTATTATTATTATGATTAATATTATTATCGTAATTATAAATCATTATTAAACACACTTTTAGAAAACATACTTTTCAGAACGTATGATTTTATTATCATCCTTACTAAAATAATTGCTCTCATCATCATTAGCAACATCATTATCATCATGCCTATTACCAGCTCCATTATATTTTTGGCTATCGTTTGTTGTTAGGTTTATATATATATATATATATATAT
>NC_068985.1:7060262-7061505 GCF_001194135.2 Octopus bimaculoides
GAAAGGGGTCAGTCGATTAGATCGACTCCAGTACGCAACTGGTACTTAATTTATCGACCTGGAAAGGATGAAAGGCAAAGTCGACCTCGGCGGAATCTGGACTCTGGACGTAACGGCAGACGAAATACCGCTAAGCATTTTGCCCGGCGTGCTACCGTTTCTTATTTCATTACTGCCCACAAGAGGATAAACACAGAGGAGACAAACAAGGACAGACAAAGGGATTAAGTCGATTATATCGACTTTAGTACGCAACTGGTACTTAATTTATCGACCTGGAAAGGATCGAAGGCAAAGTCGACCTTGGCGGAATCTGAACTCAGAACGTAAGACAGACGAAATACCGCGAAGCATTTCGCCCGGCGCGATAACGATTCTGCCCGTTCGCCGCCTTATTTGCAGCACATATTAGAAAGCTAGCAATTTATGAAATTGCTTTGAATGTTCTAACAAGCAACTGAAATAAAAATAACTAAGGCATACAACTACTCTTTACATGCCAAATTAAAGATGAAAATGAGTTTCCAAGCAATTAAATTTGCTATTTATTTATGTGTTTCAGCCAAGTGGCTGCGGTCATGCTGGTGCATTAGAGTAGGTTATTGTAAGCAATAATTTTGTGAAATGATGGTGTGAGCGTTTTGACCCTGAACAAGTAACCTTCAGCCATCTTAATAACGATTCATTTTGAAATATCCGCGCTTGAGTGTAATTTCATTTTCATTCTAAATACAGAATATACGCGTTGTGTCTGAGTGCGTGCGTGTGTGCGTGTGTGCGTGTGTACATGTGCACGTTTGGTATGTGCGTTAGTTTCCGTTTACCTTTACTTTAGCCATCTTTCTTCCCTTTCTATTTAATTTGTAGACGAATGGTTCTCAACCGGGATCCATATGACAGTTGCGGGTCCATATAACATTTTGCTGTTAAAAGTTATGGGCAACAGATTGGTTATACTTCTACAGCACATGAAATATTCTTTTATTTGTTTGTCATTTGACTGCTGCCATGCTGGAGCACCGCCTTTAGTCGAACAAATAGACCCCAGGACTTATTCTTTGTACTCTACGCATTTAATCGATGGGAGGTGTTTTGTTTTAGTATATGAAAACTCCGCCGCTATCACTTTCAAACGCCATAAAACTTTGCCGAACTGCTAAGTTACGGGGACATAAACACACAAACATCATCGGTTGTCAAGCTATGGTGGGACGAACACACACATGCACGCACACACAAATAT
>NC_068985.1:7061549-7064669 GCF_001194135.2 Octopus bimaculoides
ATATATATATATATATATATATATATATATATATATATATATATATACACGATGGGCTTCTTTCAGTTTCCGTCTACCCAATCCACCCACAAGGCTTTGGTTGGCCCGAGGCTAGAGTAAAAGACACTTGCCTAAGGTGCCACGCAGCGGGACGATCCTCGGAACCGTGTGGTTGGTGAGCAGGTTACTTACCACACAGCCATGCCTTCGACTATCTTAACATTTTTTTTTATATATAATTCCTAATAATAGTGATTTAGATGGATTTTTTGAAACATGGGATGGTTATGAAGTTTCAGTAGAGAAAATACGAATCAAAGGAGTCCATAGACAAAAATGGTTGCGAACCACCACCGTAGATAGACATACATGTGTATCGTCCTTTTTATTTCCTCTCTTGTTATCTGTATTTCTCTCACACAAACCATCTTTCTCTTTCTTAGGTCGTGGCTTACTTGTAGCGCACAAACATCTAATAATGTACAAGAAGCCTGCTTTCCGATTGACGGAATCTCTACACTCACAGCAACGGTTTCACTTCTAAGTATTATTTTACAACGGAAAGAAGAGTTTCACTAAATATCTGAGAGACAAGGGAGTTGACAAAATTACAAAATTTGCATGTTTTAATGTGGTAATATTAACCCTACAATCTAGACTTTTTCTTTCATTTAGCGTATTGCATATATTTGTATTCTTACACTTAATCTCTAAATAAGTTTGGAGTTAGGAAAAAAATCATTTGCTTTGATATCCTGAGATTCTACTTTGCGGTTCACATCTGCACTGCACTTGCTGATCACATCAGTCACGGGCACCACAGAACATCAACAAATACTTTTATAGATCTCAAAATAAATATCCACATTGCTTACCATATAGTAACTTTAAATGATTTTTTTCTGATCCGCAGTAACAACGTCCAATTTTCAAAAATTTTATTTACCAACCTTCAACCTGGGTGCAAATATTCGAAGCACATCAGCAAGTAAATACGGCATATTTTGATTTTCTTTTTCTCACAGTTAAGTAAATACACCCACCATAACGATTCTCAAACTTTTTACCATTCCAATTCTGCAACAGCACCAGCAGCCATTCAGGAAATACGAATTTGCTTTTGACTTGGACGAAGAGTTAATTCAACTTCATACAGTATGCATCATTCACTCACTTTTAACTAACCATGACCTTTCCGTGCAGATAAATTAATCAATGCTTCTCTACAGTTCCTAAATTATATGATATTTATCGCGTTCATATTTTTCTTCCTTCTGGCAGCCCTTCCCATTAAATGCATTTTCGAAACAGTCTGCTAAAAGTGGAAAAATGTATTTTCTTATTAATAAATTATAAATTAATCAGCAGAGATTAACATTTATTCCCACACATGCAGATTTGAGTGATAAAAGCTTCTGAGTTTCAGGCGATCTCATGAAATAAATGTTCATGTATTCTGTCGTCATCCTGAAATTATTTAAACCGGAATAATTTCATGTTTGCATGCTTAATGTGCTACTTTTTGTATGGATATGAAAGATGACATCACCACAAGAGATGAAAAAAAGCAGCTACACCAAGAAGTAATGTATGTCACCACCTTTGACATGGACGCCTGCTTCAGCTAGCCAAAGATGCAACTTGCTGCCTATATATTGCAAGCAGGGGAGCGAACCCCTACCATTTTCCAGCGACTTGATAGGGACACCAGACCAGGCTGGTTTAGGGCTATTTTTGCCCATCTTCAATGCTAGACATCTGTCCACTCGAGATGGCTGTAACTCGCTCCAGCTCACAATATACAGAAACATAATGGATACTTGCAATGTATCGGATACAGGTTGCATCGTTGACCATCTGGAGGAGGCGTTCTCTTGGGGTTTCACAAATAATAGTGATGTATGGAACAGCCTTGTTTAGGTGGCGACAAGCAAATAAGATTTCTCCAGACAAATTAAATCTAAACGGACGCTTTTAACACACAGAAACAAACTGCTTGAGTATCAAAATTACAATACATATACTCATCATTAAAAATTTTCTAGTGAACCCAGAATTCATTCTTCTTGTGAACAGCAAATACACACTTAAATAAAAACAAAAAGATATAAATCTGAAAAAATAATGTAAATTAATTTCAAGATAACTTTAAAATAACTTGGGTTTTATAAGATATAAATGTACTGCAATATATGTCCATGAGCTATCACATATGCACTGATATATGTATGCATTTGATTATCTATAAGTAGGTTGGTAGGTAGGTAAAGTTAAAATGGTCTGGTTATTAGTAATATTCATGAAACTGAAATATTTCTGAACACATAAATTATTATATTCTATGTAGTTTACAGAAAATGTGAAATTTTATGGAACGAAAAACGAAAGAATAAAATATAACATCTTGTTTCTGCTCCCTGAAATAATAAATGGCTTTTACGCCGTCAAAATCTTATTGATACTAAAAGGGTTGTCAAGGATAAGGTTTACAGGTAGAAGTGAAAATTTCCTCAAATTCAAGTGATGGAGAATAGGTTGTATTGTGAATTGTAAAATGTCCAATTTTAAAACATAAATCATTTGCGTTGACATATCTGACGAAAGAATTGTCAGCTGGAGAATACAAAGTGAAGCTAGAGTGGTCTTTATTCACTTTCGTGCTATATGCTGTATTTACTTTCAGTTCGACTCTAAAATGTTATTTGCCAAGACACACTTGAAGATGAGGTTAGATATTCAAATTGATCAATGAAATTGTTCTTGCCACATTTAAGGAGAAAGAAATAAAATGAATGACAAACCGGAGGATGAAATTTTCATTCATCTACCATAACAGTAACCTAGGCAACTGCTGCTGTAAGTTTTTCTTAGCGTGAGAAGAACACAGTAAAATACGAATAAACGAAGTGTTTCCGTTTCTCATTTTCTAAGCGCGCGCGCGCAGTATATGTGTTTGTGTGTTTACAGTACAATTGATACACTTACTCGAAACCATGTAAGTGCACATGTAAGGATTTTTACATTAAAAAAAAAAAAGGCAAAAAGGTAAACGAAGGCAAACATATATGGGCGTCCTTTTCCGTCTCAATGCTACTGCAATTTTTATGTCTCTCTGCAGAT
>NC_068985.1:7065059-7069251 GCF_001194135.2 Octopus bimaculoides
TATATATATATATATATATATATATATATATGCATATTTGTGACAGAATCCTGCCAGCGATGTTCCCGCAGTTTTTTTTTCTATACGTATTTCGCAGGCGGGGAGTTGAGTCGCTACTGTCTCTAGCGGTCGAGTGTCCATCATTGACTAGACCGAGGCAAGTTGATATCACGTGATCTAGTAGTCTCGACGCTTGGGATGGCTGGATTTATCTCCCCGCTAGCAATATAAGCAAGAGTGAATTTTGCACCCAAATCTAATACGAGAGTTTCTCTTATGGTATCTACCACAGTATAACTTTTTCCAATAAAACATTCACGTTTAAGTGGGGATAAATATTACCTTTTGGTGTTAATATATATCAGCGACAGAGGTAGTATTGAGTGCAATTTGTCTTGTCCTGGAATCCAGTATTTGTCCTCCATGAACGATTAGTCTCATTCGTAAGTTTCGTTTGTCCAATGTAATCCGCACTGCATATATTGCGTATATTAAAGATTTTGAAGGACAAGAAAACTGTCCCGAATTAAATTTGCATGTTGTGTCCTCAATAAAATTGTCACACGTTCCACATTTAGAAAGGCCACCTTTTTAACTGATGGATTTGAGTCCGTAGTTCGTACTTTCACGTTTGTAAAGAATTTTTGTTTGTGGGATGTTTTTGGCATTTGATTTTGTATAATTCAAGTGCTTTTTTCATTCTTTGGTCTTTGATTAATAATGGAATGTTTTGATGGACAATTCTGACTGATTTGTTTTTAGATGTGTGTTGTAATTAAAGCGAGATGTTTTTTTTCTTCTTCTTAGTAACTGAACTGTTTTTGGCTTTTCCTATTTCTTCAATGCCCACTGCTTTGGAGCCTTCTATTCCATTCTCTATTAAAGTAGATGGATATTTCTTCTGAGTAATGCCTGTTGTAATTCTATATTTCCGGATTGGGGATAACTGTTCTCATTCTTCTCACCAGGCAAAATTTGTTTGTTTTGTTACGCTTTGGGTGATATGAACTGAAGAGTCGATACTGTTTAGTCAATAGCATCGTAGCGGATGTGGGTTTTTATGTACAAGGCATCCTTTATAATCAAATGTCTAAGAAAGGTCGCTGTTTATGGCTTAATTCCAATATGAACTGAATAGTGTTAATGAAGCTATGGAACATGAATTTGGAATGATTGAATTCATCTATGTTTTATGTCCATACAGTGAAACAGTAATCTGCACCGTTTCCAATTATTCACCAAATAATTTCGGACGTTGATACCGAACATTGTTTTAGATTGTTCATACAACTGGACAAACAGAAATGTCACCAACAACATTATCATCAGCATCTGTCATCATTATTTAACGTCCGTTTTCCATGCTGGTGTGGGTTGAACAGTTTGACAGGAGCTGGCAGGGCCTGGGGCTGCACCGAGTTCCATTGTCTGTTTCGGCATTGTTTGTACACCTGGATGATCTAACGACAACCACTTTACAGAGTACCAGAAACAGTGTTTTTTACGTTGCACCAGTACTAACAGGGGCACCAAAACCTCTCACCCAGGAGGGACAGTGGAAGCGAGAGGCTGTGCCATTGTGATAACTGGGAGGTAAGCTAGTGAGGGGCAGATAGACCTGTTTGGTTATAAAGTAGATACATAGATAACCTATTTTGGCAAAGAAAGGAGAGTGAGCTAGATAAGGTGAGCGGGAGAGATGATGCCGAAGATATGTGTGTGTGTGTGGGCTTGTGTGTGTGTGTGTGTGGGCTTATGTGCATTTTGCCTGCATCTGTATATATACTTACGTGCATACATATACCCACGTATGCATACATACACATACAATCACACATACGCGCATGCATGCACACACATATATGAGGTGAACAATAAAGTAAAGCGAATACATATTTGCGTACCTTCTTCACACATTCCCGTGTCTAGCGGTTTCGGCTCATGAAGTGGTTGTTACTATGAATTTCTCGAATGTGTTGGGTGTTGTTCAAACAGGGAAATAATTTTGTTGTAGTATACGGCTCCAAATCGTGTAATAGTTCAGTGTAGCACTCTAGAGGCTCAACAAACAAAATATATCAACTATAAAACACCTTGTAATAGCAAGTATTATTCTCCTGATAGAGTAGCATAACTCTGAACCTCTGTAAGAATATCTTACTATAATTATCATTCTGGCAGCAATGACACATTGGTTTCTTTGGATGATTTGAAGTGAACAGATATTTAGGGATGAGCAACAACTAGTCTTTTACAAAAACGTACACACACTCATATCTTATTCAACTCAGGACAGACCTGTGTTTGTGCGTGTGTGCATTTGTTTTTATTTGTATGTGTGTGTGTGTATAATGCTAATCCATATTCATGCCATAATCACTCGGTGATCCGAAGGGGTGTTGAAATTAAGCTGTAAAACATTCTTTGGCCAGACCATCTTTAAATAGTTATTAGTCTTAACGGCTAGTATCCACGTGTGTGCGTGCGCGCGTGTGTGTGTGTGTACAGATAGGAGAGTTTCTATTTTGGAAACTGACCCTATAATAGTTTACATTTAATTCCAGTTTGTTTCCCAACAACCTGCCATATTTAATTACTTTTGCTATCATTTGCAAATTTGAAATTTTGACTCTAATACGATTAATATGTCCCGGTTGGAAAGACATGTGACATCGGTTATAAAATTCTTAATAAAAGGATTTTATGGGTTACATTAAAATTCTTCAATTCTGTAATCTTAGCTTAAAGTATTGCAATACGATACAGAAACATAAGATCGGTTACAGACATTTAGACGCAGAATGCTGGCGCTTTGCCATTGCTGGCCTTTAGTGGAATTCTAGAAGAAATAAGTTCAGCAAAAGTCAACGCAAATGTAACAAATCAGACAGGTTTTACGACGTAGTTGACAAAAGAAACGATTTCTCTCTTTATACCAATGTTTCTATTGCGTTCTCTGCTTTAAATAATGTATTTACAAAGAACTCCTTTGTACCTAATGAACTTGCGATTTGGTTTCGATTCTAAACTAGAGTATATTGTCTATGCATTTATAGCTATGCAATATTTTTTATTAATCATTGTGATAACAAAGTATTTATATTTTAATTTTCATAACCTTTATTGTATTACAAAAGAAGCCATCTATTATTTTTCATAATAACAATATAGAACGGGAATTTAGCAGCGCCACCTATATCCGAACAATTATTCTGTGCTAATGAAGGGAAATAACCCGGAAATCGCGATACAGATATTGTTTTGAACTGAATGGGGATGCTTGATATCCTTGTTTGAAAATATATGGACACAGGTCGTGTCTTATAGCCAGCTGGAGATGATATCTCCTGGGGCTAAATTACAACATTCGTCCTAAACCAGGACTGCCATGTTATGTTGGCAAACAATCTTTAGTCCAAAAATACAGTTATTCTATTACTCCGTTAAGTTTCAGCCGTAAGGCTGTGGTCATTCTGTGTGATGACCTGTTAACTGCTCAATTCTATGTGACAGGCTTTAGGTAAAGGAGGGAGTTCGACACTGCTGTCCTCTTTTAAGTTTCCTGCCTTGGTTTTGGTTCATCTGGGATCTTGGATAGCAGTCGTAGCAATTATGTTAGTGGAAAAGACAAACACGTATTAGCGATCCAGGTAAAAATATTGTTGATTCTGAAATGTTTAGTGAATACTATGCACACAGATACTAAAATATGTAACATCTATCCACACATGTTCACATGCTAATGTACATACACAAGTACTGTGCAATTTCATTTAATGCAAAAAGGATAGGTAAGGTAAGACAAAACATCATTATATAATATCATGCCCCACAACCACCACCATGCTTGTAGGATGGATGTCACTGATAGAAAGTGCATAAACGTCAGAGATTTGATTTCTGCGATTGGTCATTCGTATTGGTGCTTTCAGTTTGTGAAACGATCACTCACTGGAAGGGAATTCATTGCTTTGTAGAATCCCATCATGTTTTACTCTTCTACTCGATGCGATATGTGCGTTTCAAGTACTTGTATATTTAATTCGTATGTTATGCAGCGTCGTTGCTGATGATTTGCTCCCTTGTATTACTGAATGAAGTAAGTAAAAAGAGCTCGATATTCATGTATTCAACGAAACCGATATTCTAAAGCCACGACGATGGGAAACCTACAGAACTAGCAATTCATGTA
>NC_068985.1:7069351-7076819 GCF_001194135.2 Octopus bimaculoides
CTCTCTTTCACTCTCCCACCTTATTTCATTACTTTTTGATAGCACTATATTTCTACTGCAGATGGTACATTGTTATTGATATTGTGAGATAATCCATAGTCTTATTTCTGTGTGAATTATGGAAGGCGGGTTCACATTATAGTTTCATAATTACCGCATTCTAATAAAGAGCTTTGTGACACATTTTAGCGTGCACTGCATTAATTACTATCTTTGGCAAGTTGGATGTTAAAGCATTTTTATCTGGCTTCTAACCATTATGCTGTTGCTGTAGGATTCTTAATATCATTGACACACTTCCATTACGAACCACATTAGTGAGAAATCTTCCGCCGAAATGTAATCAATATCATAGAATTTCTGCCCATTTTGCATTCCAACACGATTCTCTAATTACTGAAATACAAATGCAATATCACAATTATTAGTGGAATGCTTCAAATATGAGACTATGGATGACCAAGGGTACAGCGCAATTATACTACAGCTTCGCAAATAATGAGGAAAACGATATTTTCTATCCTTTGGTTGCTTCTCTTTATAGAGAATATTTATTTATTCTCTTTAGATTATGAACACGAGCAGAAAATGTTTTACAGAATTTCCTTTGTTTCAGCACCTTTTCAGAATAACATTCTCTCATATCAGCGTTGTTCCATAGCTCGCCATATCATACCTGCAAGTTAATAAATAGTTCTTTTTAAGACAGCAAGCATACAGAATTGTTAGCAAACCGAGCATGATGCTCACTAGCACTTGGTCTGTCTCTATGATGTAAACTGACATTCCGCTGAGGTTGACTTCGCCTTTCATAATTTCGGTGTTGATAAAAAAAAGGTTTCTGTAAACCCCTGGAGTCTACTTAATCTACTTGACCTCTCACTGCTCCCTAAAGAACTGCTGACCTTGTGCCAAAATTTTCAACTAATATATAATTGTAATTCTCTTTTTTTTTTATATAGAAGCGTTGAGATGTATTGTAAGATACAGAAATAAATTTATTTCTCAAACGCGTGATAATGCTATAAATAGCGTGATCATGATAAATTATCCATATATCGCAGAAAAATACGTTACCGGCCCATGGCTGGCCGGTAACGTATTTTTCTGCAATATATGGGTAATTCTCATGTTCCAACAGGTGCATTGAAGTTAGAGAAAAATAAATACAGGGTTGGCCAAAGGTCATCTGACAGTAAATCAAAACCCTTTCCTTCCAAGATTTATTTATGTCTAATAACTAAATGAATTTAACGAAAACATCTAAATATGTAACATCATGCAAATTGATCAAACAGAAGTCCTTCTGGAGCGGTATATTGTTCCATTCGAGTCGATACAGAATTATAGATTGTATTTATGCAATTTTGGTTTACTACCGGTTGACTTTTGGCCAACATTGTATGTTAGCAACGAATAGAAAACAACCCTTCACAAGGAGATATATAAACGTATTCGTGCGTGAAATGTATAAATGTATGTTTCTATTTGTATAAGGTTATTTGTGTTGTAGGTCTGGTTATAATTATTCCTTTCCAGACCTACGGTTAGGCGTTAAGGCCGCATAATATATAACACTTGTTAAAATTGTCGAAAATTTCGTGGATATACTCTTGTTTGCCTAATGTCAGCGGTTACTTCAGTTATTTCATTGAAATGCAACCCCTCACACAAACTCCGGTATAAATGCACATGCAGATGCATATTTATTCAAAGAAGTACACACACTCACGCATAAACAATATACATACATATATATATATATATGTGTGTATTTATATACACACACACACACACACACACACTGCATGCATATATACATATAAGTACGTATCAATGATTTGATTGATATTTTTTTAAGCACCGTTACATATTAGTTGAATCTTCACATCTTTGTATGTTCTGCAATATTCATTTTCAATATTTTTTTTAATTGAAATATGAAATAACATAAAACGTATGCACCATATTATCCGAGGTTTCCACAATAATTTATATATGATTGTTCGAACAGCCGCATTGCCACATTTATATTTATTTATATTTTAAATTCAAATCTACAATTTGCTGATATATTCAAAAATCAATCTCTCTCTCTTTCTTTCTCACTCTGTGTGTGTGTGTGTGTGTGTGTGTGTGTGATGTACGTACAATTGTATTTATATCTGAAACTCATGGTGTCAGCTGTTTTTATAGCTATTTATTTCCACAAATTTTCATCAATTTATTATTATGAACTATAAAATATCAAGTTTGTTTAATACTCTCAGTATGCAAATAATAAAACCTGAAATCAATCCAGGAATTTTAATCGAATAATATTCAGACTTTAACAATAATTGACTTGAAATACCATGATGATGTCTCTAATATCGAGGTTAGTTACGCAACACCTGGCTTTCGTTCAAATTTATCTAATTTTCAAAATGATTGCCAATATGTAAACAAGTCATAATGATTTTGTAACAATTTAAAATTTCTTGTAATTTGACCGCATATATTGTGCCAAGATTAGAAATTTGTGTTAATGGTTTTAGTCTAAATATATCATATTTCCTCTTTTGGGTTCACATTTTGCAAATGGTTGTGACATGCAACGTTATCTAGATTAGTGAATAGTTTAGAATATTTTACGATATGATTGATCATTTATTTTTCCTAAAACCTCAGTCGAAGTTTGTAGTACCGCTAAGTTTATTCAAATTTACTATATGAATATATTTACTAGTGGGACATGTCAAGATAAATGTTTGGGCGTGCGGTTTGGGAATGTTGGTTTCAAACTAAGTCACAAGGCCAGTAATTTCTGGGGAGCGGGTAAGTCGATTACATCCACACCAGTGCTCAACTCGTACTTAATGTATCGAACCCGAAATGGATGAGAAGCAAAGTCGAACTCAGCGGAATTCGAACTCGGAACGTAAAAACGGACTAAATGCCGCGGTTTGAGAATATTGAGAATCAATTATATTTTTCTGATTCCGCTCCTTGCGGGAGTCTAAGATTATATTTAAACATATGGCATTTTGAAACGGGGCAATTTGAAGGCACGCGCATGAAAGCTATATTCTAGAGAATCATTTGCTACCACGTGAGATTTTCAAGACATTAATGTCTGTTTAATATTTGGTGGAGTTGTGCAAACAAAAGAGCTAAAGTAGAATTTTAGCCGAGCAAGGGTGACTGTATCTTTGTATGTAAATGCATCTAAAGGCGCATTGCTTAATAGCTGGGGTAGTCGGTTCACGATCGCAAAGTCGTGAGTAAGATTCGCGGCGGTGCATTGTATCGTTGAGCTCACACAGCTGACGAAAACAATGAGTCGTACCTGTATTTCAAGGGATCATCTTTTTCACATTCTGTGTCACGTTGTATCTCCCTGAGACCTGCAATAAAGGAACGTGTATCTATGGAATGCTCTGCCACTTCCACGTTGATATTACAAACTTGGTTGTTCTGTTGATCGGATCAACTGGAACCCTCGCTGTAGTAACCGACGGATTGTTAGTTTTATGTAAATGCATATGTATCCGGACCACTCAGATACAAGCTGTTTGATCTTTAGAATGCGGGTCTTTGCACGCTCTAAAATCGTTTCTTATAGAGAAACTCCGCGGGAAACGCACGTCAAATATTTCACAACATACCGTCCTAATGATTTGCAGTGGAACATACAGGTATAACCAGTTGCAGGTGATCACTTCTTTTCCAAAGTAAAGTTGCAGAGGGATTCGTAGGCACTTCCGGTGACTAAGCGCCCCGCCAGGGATTGCTCACCTGTCAGTCAGAAATGACAACTAGAAAACTTGTTCTTTGGATATCAATCCTAATTCTGAAACTGGTCAGCAACTGCATGCCTGACGAGTGCTCACTCTTTGTAGTCGTCCTTTCGTAGTCACATCTCATTCTGTAAAAATGGGTTTTAAATCGCTATTAGATGGGTGAATAAGGCGCCGTTCAGCAAACCATTTAATCTATCGAATGTAATTGTCGTCATGCTACACCGGTCAGACATATATTTGTCCACAAATAAGGATTCTGGGCACAGCACATAGCTACCACCCCTAATTTAAATTTTATCAGGATGTGGTGCTAGGCAACAAATAATCTTTCCTTAATATATCGCATAGATTATGGCATCTACACAAAACAGGATAGAATCAAGTTTTCGCCGTTAATTATCTGACAGCGCTAGTCTCAGAGGCAAAACACAAATCTTGAAACCCTTGCCTATCCACACTAATTCTATCTGCTATGCAAATACTTGATTCTCACAACATTAATGTCGAGTCTGTCGTGACATGGCGGTGATATAATTCACTAATTCAGGTGGCAACGTCCATGGCTGTGGACTATAAGTGTGCGGCAACCGATGCATGCATTTTCAGTGATGTACCTCTTAAATTTCACTCGTATAAACAAATGATGAGCATATGTAACTCTGTCTAAAATCAACATCATTACTTAAATGATAATAAGTGGGACAAACGAACCGACATATCATTCAGTAGTAAGATGCCGTAATGTCTAAAGATGACTTATTAATTTTGAGCGGCCATATTAAATATTAGAAATTGCTGTTTACAAAATCACTTCCAAAATCGATTTTAGAACGAGGATGGAACTTAATTTAAATCTTGAAATACATAGTTTTAATGTTTTTCTCATATATTCCATAACAAAAATTTACATATCACATCGTTGCATCAAGACAACATAAAGTACTTTGTTAAGAGCATGTTTTTAATTTCATGTTACATACATTTCAAATTCTTAGGCCGTTTTTTTTTTTACACTTTTCCTCGATGTTATTCTCGTAAATGATGTTTTAATTTAATTTCCACAGACATGTTTTATCTTCTATCAAACTCTTCATATTTCGGAGACTCAACCATTAACACAAATTAACTTATCTTCAATCAATGAAAACAGATTATTTTCTTCCAATTGCGTTAGATTGAACTACGACAGCAAATTGAAATTTGAAGTGTTCTTTAAATAATTGCACACATACATGCATACATATATATATATGCTTACATATATACGTATATATAAACTGATGTATGTGTGTGTATATATATATATATATATATATATATATATATAAGCTTATATGTATATGCTGTTACATACATGTATATATGTGTCTGTGTCAGTGTGGATATGTATGCCTGGGCGTGAGTGTATTAATGTGTATAAATAGGCATACACCAATCTATGGACAGGACTATGACCGTATGCATTAATGGCACTAGCGAGATACAGAATGAATGTGTGCAGCAGTGTGTTTATTCAAGTCACCTGCCATTATAGGCTGGTTATATATCCGATATAATAATCAAAAACAATTATCTAATATACTATTGAAGGATTTATTTAGTGCAGCTGTATATGTGCATGTGTAAGTTTGTATTCGCGTGTACATATATGTATTATTTATTGTTTGTGTGTGTACATATATATTATGAACGAGAAATTATCTGAATATAATTTCCGATCGTCCGTACGGCTCGAATTGGAATACTGCTCTCTGGTTTTGCAAGGCAAGGCGAAAAAACATATCTCATTGTGATCCCGTGACTTTTTAATGCGTAGGCGCGATTCTTATTGTGTGGGCGGACTATAATGACTACTAGCGAACACGTGGGGCGTGAGGTAGTTTTTGTGTTGGGAGCTGAGTGACAGCAGTCGACGTGTGGGTCGATGTGAACCAGTTGGTTCAGAGTCTACTGCAAGTCGATGCGATGGAAGTCGACCTGAGTGGTTTACGTGAATAGCTGGTCCGAGTTCAGTGCCATGCGGCCCATGTGAGGCGCTTGAGGTCGAGTCGTTCTTGTAGAACAGTTGACACCGTAATTAATGTCAGAAGTAGTATATGTATTGCGAAGAGGAATGCCAGTGGTTAATGTGAACAGTAGTAGCATCTTTGGAAGGTTTTCAACTTGCTGCAAACATAGTCAGTGTGAACTAGACGACGTAAAGAATACAAAATGTGTATAGCTGGATCCTTCGGAACAGTACAGTGACGTCCAATTCGGGTCTGGTTTTACTGTCAATTCCAAAGTTTGGTGACAGCCGCTCCAGTATCTATCACACGTATATCACTGCGTACCTCTCCCGTCTTCGCCCCAGGGAGTAGTGTCGTAGCTCTTTCAGTCTCTTCCACTAGCTCAGCTGTTCCATTGATGCAATATTTCCCGGGTAATATTGCTGAACCGCCTCGATTTCCGCTATTAATCCGACACTGTAGGGTGACCACAGTAGAGAGCAGTGGTTCAGATGGTTGAGGAATAATACCCTCCATAGGACCAGTATAGTTTCCTGGTCCTTTGTTCTGAATGTTTTGAAGATCTATCCTGCCATTCGCCTGTACACTGTTACCGTCTTGGTGATGTGCATGTAAAACGAGGCATCCTTGCTTATATCAATCCTGTATTGTATGTGATTCTCTGATTCCCGCACTTTCCGTCCAAAATATTGTTGTAACTCCACAGCACCAATTAGCTGGTAGCGGAGGCTTCGAATTTGCCTGAATTGAATTGCATGTTGTTTTCCTCATCCCATTTATATATGGCATCTAGGCATTTCTTTAGAAGATTAGCATCAGAAGGTTCCTTGACAGCTTGCACTACTTTTGCGTCGTCCGTATTGCTAGTAAGTGTGGCTGTCTGAATGAGCTACCATGGACAGCAGCGGCTCCAGTACGGGTCCCTGGGGCATTCCTCTCTATATTACTGTCTCCTTGGAAAGGGCTCTATTGGCTGTCACAGCCTGGCCTTTATCTCCCAACATGTTATGCAACGACCCTACGAGTTTCCTGGTCATGCCATATCTCCGTAGCTTGTGACATATCATCACGTTTTCAAAAGCCTTAGCAAAGTCAAACTATATTACATCCACGTTGCAGTGATTCATTGTTTCAATGCCGTGTCATAGTGTTGTAAAAGTTGTTTCAGGCAACTTTATCCTCAGCGGAAGCAACGCTGGATGTTAGGAAGCAAGGCATTATGTTCATGAAATGCAATTAGTTTCTTCCCGACAATGCGTTCCATGACTTTGCTAACATGGGAGATTAGAGAGACAGGTCTATAATTTTTAGCATTTGCTCTGTTACTTCTCTTATGCCCTTATGGACAGGACATATTATGCCATCATTTAACTTGTGGGAAAGTGTCCCAATTGTGAGGAAGCTCTGAAAAAAGAATCTGAAGTGGCTTGCTAGAGTCCCTTTGCATTTCTTCGGGGGAGTTGCTGGAATCCAGCAGGGCCTCTGACTTAGTTTATTTCATCAATGGCCGATATCGCATCAGTTTCTTCTATTTTAATGCTATCTATATTTGTCATTTTGTTGTGCAGAGCTGTGGAACCAAAGAACACATCAGGCATAGCGACTAACAAGTGTCAAGTATCTATCTATCTATCTATCTATCTATCTATCTATCTATCTATCTATCTATCTATCTAT
>NC_068985.1:7076916-7083133 GCF_001194135.2 Octopus bimaculoides
GTTGGTGCATAACCATTGCGGTTTTTTTTCAACAAATTTTATTCAACAATAAGAATATTTTACAAAAACATGTTTAAATGACGGTTTAACCGTCTTCCAAGCAAGTGAGAATAAGTAATTGAAGTAGATGGTGAGTATGCTCCGGAATAATCATTGAAATGGGTTTTTGTTGAATAAAATTTGTTAAAGAAAAGCCGCAATAATTATGCACCAAACCACTATATATGTATGCATATATGTATGTATATATATATGAAAATATATATATATATATATATATATATGTATACATATAAATGTATATGTGTAAATATGTGAAGGCGCGTGGCTTAGTGGCTGGGGCATTCGGCCCACGATCTTAAGGTCGTGGGTTCAATTCCCAGCGACGCGTTGTGTCCTACAGCAAGACACTTTATTTAACGTTGCTCCGGTCCACGCGGCTGGTAAAATGAGTTGTACCAGTATTTCAAAGGGTCAGCCTTGTCACACACTCTGTCACGCTGAATCTCTATGAGAACAACGTTAGGAGTACATGTGTCTGTTTCGTTGATCGTATCAGCTGTGACCCTCTTCGTCATAACCGATGGAGGGCTTCTATATATATAAATGTGCTTTGTGTGTGTATGTGTGTGCGTGCATATGTATATATACATACTTTAAGATATGGATGACTTAAGTTTACTTGTAACCTCCCCATTCTTACAAACACCAAGTAGATAGTTAACTCGCATTCTGATCATGAGTGCACCAAATCTCATGTCTGTGTATGATCACATTTTCGAGGATGTTTGTGTGACCGAGTGTACTCACGCCATGCAGCTTACCTGAGGCCCTTTATACATCCATATTTGTTAACATTTAGTTTTGGTACTTTTCTCGCTGGATTGCGTATTCGTTTCTCTTTTTGCCATCTGTGATTTTATTTTTGATCTTCTATATAAATGAAGATATTTCCTCCGCCTGGCTGCTTTTCTTTCTACAATCCGAGAACTTACATTGCGGAACAGTTATTTTAACGAACTGTATCTATTTATCACCCGACGAGATGCATCTGCACTGCTTGATGCTCCTGAACCAGTTGTTGAGTGTCTCACTAGATGTGTCGAAACAATTGCCGTGGTTAATAATAAATTCTCGTATATTCCATCTTCCATTTGCCACATGTGTGCGTTTGTGTGTGTGTGTATATATATATATATATATATATACACGTACAAAATTTTAGTCGCCACTATTGCCTAATTGCTGCAGCATACGCATGCGCGCACACACATATAAATAACTTTTTCACTCTGCGTGCTGCGTTTAATTCCAGCTACTATCACCTTTGACACTTAATCTTTCGTTTTCTATAAAATAAAGTCCACCTGTGTATGCATACACACACACACACACACACACATAAATACATACATACATACATGCATACATATGCGTATATGTCTGCGTGTCTTTGTGTGTACGAGGACCTGTTACGATAAGTAGTTTATTTTAATTTTCGTGTCACTGAATTCCTTACCATTTCGATTTATTATTGTCACCAAATACATCATTCATATAATGCAACTATACCTTAAAAAAACACTAAAACTAATACTTTCACACAAAAGTTCGGTATTATTAAGTCACAAATATTTTCGTGTCTGTAGTATATAGATTTTGACAGCTGTGGTCATAGTTTCTTCTTATTAAAGATTTGACGAACTAATCTTTAAGTGGATATAAAATATTCTACATTTATTGGCATATTAAAATATAATTTTGAATAAATTCGATAATTCAGAACACCATTTCCATCAGAATAGATGATTAACTGAAAATGTATTAAATCTATGTATTAGGAAAAACTGACACGAGAAAGCACTCTACAGCGAGAAATTAACGATACTAGCCAATAACAAATATTGGTTTACTTTTTCTGTCAAACCATCCAAAAATTTAAGCGTGTTTTGTTATTATTCTGACCTTAACAATGTAGCATTTGTCTTTTTTGTAGTTTATAAAATAATGGAGATTTAATAGCAAAATTATCTTTTAAGTTGCCATTTTAAGAGCCAGAGAAAATCCAGTACTTAGATTAAATAATGGTTTTGATTTAGAAAAAAACCAGTGCTTTTGAAAGAACTTTTAAGTTTATGTAATCGATCCAAGTCTGTGAATGGAACTATATTTCATCGATTCCCGAAATGATGGAAATCAAATTTGCCCTCGACCGTATTTGAACTCAGAAAGTTAAGAGCCATAACAAATACTGCAAAGAATTATTTCTGGCGCGCTAACGATTCTGCCGATAATATTCGCAGGTATTGAATTTTTCATGTTATCCTAATTTAAATGTTATGCAGTAGATTTCATGTGAATGCATATTTGCCTGCATATGTTCATTTTAGATTGTTAGGTATGTGCGTGTTTTTACAGGCAGAATTATTGGATCATGTAATATTCAGATGTGAGGAATGCCTTGAATATATCATCCACTCTTTAGAGAAATTATCTCCTACTGAGGATAACATATGAATTAACCGAAAACCAGGACTGATGTTAGTAATAACAGAAAATTTATCATCCTCTGATAACGTGCGTTATCTTTATAATATTACAGGTGATATCTACTGAATTATGTTCAAAGCTAATATATGTAATGATATTAATGTTGCTTATCACGAATTTTCGCCAGAAGACTTCAACTAGAATAGTTACAGAGCAGGTAATGCCGGAATAGCTCTTACATTGTACAATAAATAACCAACAACTAAACAAGCTATCTTCGCCATGTTTCACTGTGTTTCGATACAGTTTTGATGTCCCGATGGGAAATCCTGGCTCAGCACAATTGACTGATTTGGTCGGTATATATATCCTTTATGAGATGGCTGATCAATTCCCAAACATCAATGGAGGTTTATATCGTAATAACTGTCTACACTACCTTCAGAGTTTTTCTAACCAAAATTTACAAAGGGTGAAAAATAGGTTGGTTAAATTTTTCCGAATCACGACCTTAAGCATTGATTTCAATGATGATATAACTAAAGTCAACATTTTTGATATTATTCTTAACTTATATAATGATTCATATTTCCCACAACATAAACCCTCAACTAATTCAAAATATCTTAGATCGTTCAGTAATCATTCAAATGCTATTATAAGGAATTTAGTTAGAAATTTTTCCCTTCGACTTTCTAGATTATTTGCTGATGTTGATATATTTAACGATAAAGACGAATTTTATAACTCTGCAGGTTATAAACAAAACAATTACCTATATTAAGCCTATTGACATTAATTCTCCTTCAATTAGTAAGGACATGAAAACAGATCATAACGGCAATAACAATATGAATTTTAGTTTGAATAACAACAATAAATCGAAAAATGTAACTTTGCAGCGTAAGGGAGATAACCGTTCTTTATATCCCTTCATACGTAATAAAAACAAGTTTAGGACTTTTGAAGATAATTATCCTAATAACAAAGTGTGTCCTAGTAAAACAGTTTGGCTGATCATTCCATTTAATAAGCAGATCAAATCCTTTATCACTTTCGTGAAGCTATTGATAAGAATTCTCTAAAAATTCCAAATACCATTCCATTATCAATTCATACCGAATTAGGATGGGTTTTTCAAACACCAAAAACATTTCACGAATCATTTCTTCGCACAGAAATAAGTTGTTAAATACAAATCCACTTAATGAAAATAATAAGTGATATTATTAATGCTAACCACAACCAATTATAGCACAATAAGTTGCGTACTGGGGGGTTGATCTAATCGATTGCCTCCCTCCCAAAAAATTTCGGGCCTTGTGCCTAGAGTTGAAAAGAATCGTTAGCACGCTGGGCAAAAGTCTTAGCGGCATTTCATCCGTTTTTAGGTTTTGATTTCAAATTCCGCCGAGGTCATCATTTCGGGGTAAATAACATAAGTACCAGTTGAACCCTTGGTCGATGTAATCGACTTCTCCCTCTTTCAAAATTGCTGCCTTGTGGCAAAATTTGAAGCAATAATACATTATAGTTTCCATCAAGAGATCTGCACTGCAGAGCAAGTTTCAGTTCTGGAATATTCGCTAGAATTTATCTTCATGGTTTCTTTAATGCATGTCAGTAGCTATGTGTATATGATTGCATATCTATAAGAGTGTATATATGTGTGTAGATATGTGTGCACACACACATACATATATATGTGTGCGTGTGCATATATATATATGTGTGTATATATATACGTGCATATATATATATGGATATATACATACATACACACACTCACTCACACGCCCACATATATATTTTCATACTTACACGTGCATACATGTATATATATATATATATATATATATATATATATATATATAATACTTTACCATTCGCTTGTTTTTCCTACACTTGTCTTTGTTTTTGTATAAATTTGAACTATATAGATAGATAGATAGATAGATAGATAGATGGATGGATGGATGGATGGATGGATGGATGGAAAGAGTTTGGAAACGAATGAGAAGCTATCAGAATGCATGATATCGTTGTTACTCTAGTAAAGGTAGAAATGAAACCGTAATGAAGTTTATTTCTGAAGATGCCCAAAAAATATCAAATAGCATACAAGTAATTCGTAGACTGGCTTCTTTCTTATTACACACAACATAACAATTTATTGTGCTGTACATTTCAATTTCCATTTGTTTCCTTTCATAGAAAGGTTTCTGAACAGGAAAAATGTTTGATAAGATCTTTTGTTTGTTATTCCTAATTTTATATCTAAACGGTTTGCTTTTGTTTCTTGTTTTGAAAAGAAAAGATAAGCATATGATTTGCTACAGAAGTAAAAAATAAAAAAATAAAAAAATTCATCAACAAGAGTCAATGTAGCAGGATATGTATGACCTCTTACCCTTGTAGAAACACCAGTCAAATCGTCCTGAAATTACATCGTATTACTTTAAAGAAGGTTTGAATAGACAATATGGTCCAAGATAAACCAATAGCAAGGTATTACGATCGATAGTATTGCTTGTAACTCAACTCCAGTATTGAAACTTCGTGACTATGTAAGAAATCAATATATTAATACAATATTTATTTCTTTATTGCCCACAGGGGGCTAAACATAGAAGGGACAAACAAGGGGATTAAATTGTTTACATCAACCCCTGTACGTAGCCGGTACTTTATCCACCCCGAAATGATGAAAAGCAAAGCTGACGTCGACGGAATTTGAACTCAGACCGTAATGGTAGATGAAATGTCGCTGAGAATTTCGTCCGGCGTGCTAACGGTTCCGCCAGCTCGCCGCCCTATATTAATATAATATTTGTTCTACTCTGGTCACAAGGCCAGAAATTTTGGGGGAGGGGTCCAGTCGATTAGATCGACCCCAGTACGTAACTGGTACTTAATTTATCGACCCCGAATGGATAAAAGGAAAAGTCGACCTCGGCGAAATTTGAACTCAGAAAGTAAAGACAGACGAAATACTGCTAAGTATAAGGCCCGGCGTGCTAACGTTTCTGCCGTGCAATAATTTTTGTCGTAGTTCTGCTCGATGAGACCGATGAGTGCTTCGGTCTTAAAGTTGAAACCATGGACGGTGCAGGGATATCACGACCGCCACTTTTGGCTGTTTACGGTGACTGTGACAAAGTATGTATACAATTGTGTGCGTTGACTGCTGCTCCAGAGTACTTTAGCTCTTATTTCTAGCATTGTAGCTGTTCTAACACCGTCTGTCTTAATAAATGACAATTAGTTTCCTTTTTGGTGATACATTTCTAATCAGCTGCCTAATTGGTGTGTGTGTATTTTTGTGTTGTGTGTGTATTTATATACATTTAAGGGAAGGAGCACTCCGTCGGTTACGACGACGAGTGTCCCAGCTGACACGACAACGGAACAGCTTGCTCGCGAAATTAACGTGTAAGTGGCTGAGCACTCCACAGACACGTGTTCTCCTAACGTAGTTCTCTGGAAGATTCAGCGTGACACATAGCGTGATAAGGTTGGCCCTTTGAAATACTGGTACTACTCATTTTTGCCAGCTGAGTAGACTGGAGCAACGTTCAATAAAGTGTCTTGCTCAAGGACACAACGCCTCACCGGGAATTGAACTCACGACCTTACGATCGCGAGCCGAATGCCCTAACCACGAAGCCACGCGCCTTCACATTCATATACATACACACACGCACTGATATATATATATATATATATA
>NC_068985.1:7083618-7085432 GCF_001194135.2 Octopus bimaculoides
TATATATATATATATATATATATATATATATATATTGGGTTTATCGTGTCCACTAGGATTGTTTAATCGAATTCGGACACGGTTGGAAACCCACATTTGTTGAAAGAATGAACACTGGGTCATATAATCCTTCCCTATGACATGAACTTTCATACTAGTATCATAAACAGTAATATCTGAACCGCGACCGTCATTTCCTCTGCTTATATTCAATTCGTGGAACCAATTAACCATTTACAACTCGTATATCTTGTCTTTTTAAATGTGAATTTTGTTTTTGTTATTTGAAATACTTCTTACTTAATGGATATTCATTATCCAACACACACATAATACGCTCATACGAAATGTTCAAATCTTTGCGTTCAGTAACAGAAGTAATGTCATTAACTTAAGGCGTAATATAATTAACTACAAACCCAAATGTGACCTCACCAATCATTTCACTTATAAGGCCGCACTGACGCATCTAATTTCAATATGTCGAGGAAATTGTGTTTGCTGCATTCTACGGAAATCGCAATTGTAATAAGATATCCAATTTTTCAGGCCACATTAACTTAATTTAGACTGTTTCATCCTCATTTAACCATTTCTCTTGAAGCTTTAACGATCACTCATGATTTTATAAGGTGATTATATGTATCACATCTGTGAGTAACTACGTATATCCACAGGACGATATGCATATGTGTCTTAGTCTATTTAAGGGTCTCATATCGGTAAATAAATGCTTTGTTTCTGTATGTTTAATTTGACGTGATACCCATAGGGTATTTCGTCAAATTATCTGCACTGCACATTAGGTTTGCTCTGTAATTACGTTGCAACATCTAACTATTGTATAATTGCTTCAAATTACGCAAACACCATCGTTCCATAAACTTTTCAATACCTCTCGATGTACAAAATAAATGTGACTCTGAAAGTTTCGTAATATTTCATATTTACTCTTTTTATGAGTCCAGCTTCATGCCGTCATAGCAGTACCGAAATGAAATGTAATTTCAAAATTTTTGCTGGAAGGCAAAATGAATGAACATGTTAGATGCACATAAATATACAGAGAATTCGTTGTAAGCGATTAAAATAGTACCAAATGAAATACCAAACTAACAAAGAATTATAAATGTATATTATAAGATAAGATTAGCTACAACTCTATAATTCATCTTAGAATTCTTCTCGCAAAATGTTCAATAAAACCAAATTTGTTTATATAGTAGAAATAGATTTTCGTTGACTGGCTTAAAAGAAAAATATGCTGAGGTTGTTCACGATCTAACATAACAGAATAATTTTCAAAGTATTTTTGTCGCCACAACCGACAAAAAGTTGAACTTATATAACATTGCATATTATCGTATGAATAAAGCAATAGATTTCTTACATTTTTTCCCAGATATGTCTCTACAGTGCATTTCACATATCAGTGATAAAAGAATAATATTGGTCTTTTACAATCTCTGTAAAATGATATGCTCGCTTATATTGAACTGTATGTGCTACAGGATTTCTATATATGACCAGTTACATATTACACGTCAAGTTTTCCTATTGGAATTCATCTCTTTGAAAGATATTTTATGAAGTATCTGGCGTAGAAATGACAGCCGTTATCAGATATATGATTACACAATTAAAATTCCTTTGTGGGTTACGCTTTTTGCCTTGCATTCTATATCGGTATAGTGTAACTGATAGAATGTTCATACTTACCTCCACATAAACATGAATTTAGTTTCTTAATTTCGCTGTAACTCCCTTAAATGCCTTGCAGTTAATATCTTAATATCTTTTTTTGTCATATATAT
>NC_068985.1:7085687-7088349 GCF_001194135.2 Octopus bimaculoides
CTTTCTCTCACTCTTACTTCCTGTTTCTGTTGTGCCTGTATTTCAAAGGGTCAGCCTTGTCACACTGTATCACGCTGAATATCCAAGAGAACTACGTTAAGGGTACACGTGTCTGTGGAGTGCTCAGCCACTTGCACGTTAATTTCACGAGCAGGCTGTTCCGTTGATCGGATCAACTGAAACCCTCGACGTCGTAAGCGACGGAGTGCCAACAAAGATTTAATGTTGTATCATTCAGTATGTACAATCCTTGACATTGTATTTATTCTGTTAATTAACTTACTTTCTCATTGTTTTCTCTTCCAGGAGTACACTTCATAAACGTTGAATGCAAGCTAGAGATTGAAAATCAAAATCCAGTTAAAATTTAACTATTCACTTTACTTGGAATTCAAAGAATTATTTCGTTTATCTGTCGTTGAATTTCGATGGATATATCTCACCTACATAGCTTTATTAATCTAAACTATTATTGAATTTAAGTCCTTAAATTCTTCGAAGGTTTGTAGATATGGCATAGGCAACAGGTTTGCAGAAGAACGTACTTTGAAAATGATAAGCGATTCGCGATACTCAATTTATGAAATAAACAGGAAGTGATATAAGAATCAATTTTCCAATATCATATTAACAATAAAGAAGCTAAATATCATCTGGTAATCTCAAAAGAACTACAGTCTATAGTCATAGTTAGTGGTTGTTACTTAATGTAGGGAATGTGAGTTTGCGTGTATAATATAGTAAACAGATAGTATTCCATTACAATATACTCTGAAAGAAATCTTTATTTTATAAAATATGCATACATTAATTGTATTCAATAGGATTTATGCAGAACGATTGTCCTGATTTCATGTTTTTGAGAATCTGGTGAGTAAAATAGAATAATTGCAACAAAATTACTAATGCTTACAAAAATGTAATTTGTTGAGAATGATAATGCACTAGGTAAATATTAGGTTGTAAGAGAGAAACGTTATTTTTTTAATCGAATAAGTTTGATAGTTGATTATGAAAGAAATCCCAAAGTTATTTTCTTTAGTTCTTCAAGCGTCCTTACCAACATTTCACTAGATTATCAATATCTTGCCGATATCTCTGCAGAAATCACCGAATCTTGCTTCGAGTGGTTCATCGAGCCGTGTTGTCAACTCCACGTGCTTGTTGAAGGAAACGTTTCCACAGACTGTCGGTGAGCAACGGAAAAACTTTAGAATCTGAATGTGCTTACTCGGGAGGAACGGTGGGCGCCGTAAAACTTGCTATCTGAGCTCTTGAAAAGCAGTATTGGTCAAATGAGCAACAAAGGAGTGAACGCCGCCGTGTTGAAGGAGAGCAACGTGTCGGTTATCGAGTTTTCTCGATGAGATGGTGCATTTAGTGAACTCTGCATTAATTCTGTGGTGGTTTTCAATACCGACGTATTCTTGTGTTAATTCAAATAACATTGGAAAAGGACGAGCGGTTTTATTTGACAACTTAATAGGTAAGTCATGTAAAAGGTTTTAATGCGGACATCATTTAATTAGTCAAACGTTACGAAACTATCGACGTTATCAATTATGTATACGTTTTCTCGGTGTAATAACGCCTGGGACTTGATAAAAGAAACGATCCAACTCCTCTGCGATGGCGTGTTTCTTAATTACGTTAAAATAAGAAGATATACATAGTAGAACTGCAGGCAAAATAACTCATGTTTTGTGACGTTCAATTGATTTCTACAAGTAAAGGGCACCGAACTCGATTCTACCAATCATTTCGAGGACAATAGAATACGTACTAGTTATCGTATAAACGACTTCCATAGTAAGCTATGCTACTGCATGGTCATATCCTAATACAAAAAAAAAGTATGAAACGCCAAAGCTATAAAAAGAATTATCCAACTAGCCACACACTCTCTTCTGCAGGAAAATGTTTCCAAGTGATGAGAAGACATACATATGGAATACAGTAACACAAAAACAACCATATTATTTGTAGTGATTACGACGAAATAGAAAGAACAGGAATAATGGAAAAGCATAATGTGTACTATGGTGGTATTATCTCGAACACGAAAATCTTACTTAAGAAAATCTGGAAAGCGATGCTGTAAGTTGTCTGATGAAAGCATTTGAATTACCATGGGAAACTTATTTTATAATAGTTTACAACAAATGGACTGAGTCATTGCATTTACTGACTAGAATAGTTTTGACAGCCACTTTCTGGCTTTCAAGAAGTATTTTAGATGTCCGTGGTACCAGCTGATCATTGTAAAGATACCGAAAGATCGAATATGTAAACTGGTTTCGTATGTTGTTGCGTCTAAAAGCACTGATACATAAATAAGCCAGAGAAATTTATAAAATATTTAGGAACGCCTTAAGCTAATATAGCAATGTATCAAGCAAAGTGCACACGTCACACACTCACGCATACATAGACACACATACACACACATAATGTATGTATATATTTTTGCTCTATTGGTTTTATATAGCAACACACACTCACCAGATACACACGCATAGAATATGTACACACATACGCGGATGTGTGCGCCTAGCACAATCTCTTAATGCGCTTGCTTCTAGTTATGCATAAATAAAAAGAGAATGAATGAAATACAAAATAAGTTCATAAATGTTTTTTAGCACAAACTTCAATTTAAGCA
>NC_068985.1:7089310-7107915 GCF_001194135.2 Octopus bimaculoides
TATTTCCATTTTTTTCATGTTCCCACGAAAACCAGGCAACATTTCTATATCAGAAAAAAGTTTTTAGGAATGAGATTTCTTTACTCTGACGACACAAATTTTTTTGTAACTTAAATATGACAACATATTGGTTGGTTTGATTCCATCGAATATCTTTTTTTTTATATCAGCTAGATCTTTGAAAGTGAGATGAAGATTGAATTGTTTAAAGAAACCGTATTTTTCTTTGGTTTGGCATTCATTTTGTATCTCACTCACATTCTACAGATAGCAATTTCAATGAATATGTGCTTCCGTGTGGTTTGCGTGTTTGTTTTTTTTTTGGGGGGGGGGCGTATGTGTGTATATATATATGTGTGTGTGTGTGTGTGTATGTCCAAATTATAAACTGCCGTGCGTGTTACTACCTTATTTACACTCATATAAACATATTCCTGCACGTTCCCAATTTCCGACCTATTGAAGACAGGCTTGCTACCAACTGCAGAAGAGAGATTATGCTTTTTGTATGAGAATATACCTTCGTTTCTTCCACTCTGACTTATTTTAAGATACCAATAAGCACCATTCATTTTTCATAAGATATTTCAATTCATCTGTCTTAATTGCATCTTATGTTTTTAAAACTTTCCTATAAAATGATGTAAAGTTCCGCTGAATTACAGACAAGAGAAAAAACAGTAACTTGGAAAAGTTTTGTACGAAAAGTTTTAGATATTAAGTAATGTACTAAATTAGAAATTGGAAATATACACACGCACGCACGCGCGCACGCAGTTTCTACCAATCGGCTAAAATAATATTAATATAGCAGAGAATGCAGGTTTCGATTATTTGCTATGGTCGATTAATTTCGATTACAATATTGATACTACTATTAATAAATTGCGGCTATCAACCTCCCGTATTCTTTCATGCAATTTGCTCAATCAGCAGAAATATTTTGATAGAATAACAATTATTGAACTTACAAAAAATGAAATAAAATTATTACAAATAAACTATTTTTCCTTCATAGGACTATGTTAATGACTTGAATAAAAACGAAATTGTTGCCGATTGTCCTTTGTTTGAGATTTATTAAGACACATTTTGTAAAATGAGGACGAAACTAAGAGAATAATTATTGGGTTATCCGAACGAAGAAAGCAAGTGGATATTTGAAGTTAGTTATTGTAGCCAAAAGAAGTGTGCACGATATAATGAAGTCATGTGTATTAACGTCAGACACGCAATAAATAATACCGAACGTACAGATACTTACTTATCGAAAGCTAATAATTATACATGAAGAACACAGACTATATATTTCTTTCGAATGAATCGAAACGCTAATGTTTTAGATTTAGCTGTCTGAAAGTGAGATTGATGGACACCACTTCTAATCATCTAACCCATAGGTTGCTAGATCTATATTGTTGATTCATTTCAATAACTTATCTCACGTGTCTGTAAACAATTAAACCAAAAAATATAAAACTCAAACAGTTAAGATTGATGTTTGTAGCGACGTTCACAGTTTTCGTTTTGGCCCAATGTCTAAAATTTTCGAGCAAGTCAATAAATATATATCCTTTCCAGCACATTACTACAGCTCCTTCACAAAAAGTACTCACAACCCCCGGCCTGGAAATCGAAACCGCGATCCTATGACCGCGAGTCTGCTGCCCTAACCACTGGGCCATTGCGCATCCACACACAATTGTGTGTATTATCTATATATATATATATATATAATTCGTTCCACACACTGCAAGATTTTATTTTCGTATTTGTAACAATTATATTTTATTCAATTACAAAGTTTCTTCTACCTTCTTAGTAGTTGAATAAGAAATTATACCGAATAAAAAATGAGCAGTATACTTTGGAGATTAAATAAAATGTAAACAAACATATAATTACGCCGTAATCGCATTAATAAAACAGAGATATTTGACACTAATCATTAGAACTTTTTCGTTTAATGAGACTGGTTTACGTCCATTATATTTCCAAATATGTTGAAATATTTCCTCGTTTATAAATGAATACAGGCGGAACATATAAGTGTGCGTACGTGCGCACATATGTGTAAGTGGGCGTATGTTTAAAAGAAGGGAGCGTGTGAGAATTCCAGATTTCAGCTTGTTACCTTCGTCAGGTGATGCAATATTCGGGTTTATTTCTGCTTTACTTAGACCTTGGCAAGTTCTTTATCTGGGACATGTACAATTATGTGAAATTGGATTTGGATATAGATGTTTAAAAAGTAAGATAGACGAAATTCTCACTCATACAAAAACAAACACAATCTCTCTTCTTGAGTTGGTAGCAAGAGATTTTTTAATAGATCAGATATTGGGAACATGTGGGAATATTTTTATATGAATATAAATATGGGTGTAATACGCACGCAAGTTTATAATGTGGACACACACACACACAGACACACACACACATAAATACACTAGAAAAAGATATTTGGCTTTTCTTTTGAAGGACGTTTTTTTTTCTTTCGAGCAATTTATATTGAGCTACACTAGCATGGTCATCTGTAATATCTAACAGGGAAAACTATTAGACATTTTTCATGTCTATCTTGTTAGGCTTGAAACAGGCACTTTTTTTATTCTTTTCTACTCTAGGTACAGGCCCGAAATTTTGGAGGGAAGGGGCCAGTCGACTAGATCGACCCCAAGTACGCAATTGGTACTTAATTTATCGACTCCAAAAGGATGAAAGACAGAATCGATCTCGGTGGAATTTGAACTCAGAACGTAAAGACAGGCGAAATACTGCTAAGAATTTCCCCGGGCGTGCTAACGTTTCTGTCAGTTCAAAGCCTTAGGGTGTCTTTTATTAAAGTTTGGTGACAGTCGCAAATGCATGAATTAACTGAAAGAATATGTGAAAGAATTGTTGCATATATTATGCACCTTCCTGTGGTTTGCAGGTGGCCAATAATTACTCACCATCATTAGGTATGCAGGCTTCTTCCACTTTATGTACGGACACTCAATCATATAATATATATCAACAGAGAAACGGATCATCATACGTATATTTTATTTGAAGATGATGATGAATGTCATGGTACGGCCGACGCTGAAAGTAACTATATTACATACACACAAACGTACATAGAGAGACATGCGAAGAATACACATGCACATTTACTTGTGTATTTTAGTGTGTGTGTATTTGTATGTGTGTATGTATATATATATGTGTGTGTGTGTGTGTGTGTGTGTGTGTGTGTGTGTGTGTGTGTACATTTGTTTATATATTGGCGCAGACGGCTTTAAGGTAAGAAGCTTGATACTCGACTACATGGTTCGAGGTTAAGTCCCACTGCACAGTATCTTGGGCAATTCTCTTCTACTATAGCCACGGGTCGTCGAAAGCACTGTGAATGAAGTTGGTAGGCCGCAACTGAAAGAAGCCTGTGTATGTATGTATATATATATATATATTACTCACACACACAAATATGTATGTATGTATGTATGTATGTATGCGACAAATCTATTCGACAAAAACCCTTAAAGAACTGCCCCAACATGGTCGCAGTTAGATTACTGAGCGTTAAGTTGTGCCCAAATTTTGGTGATACTCAAGCGGAAATCCTCCAGAAGATTCGGCCGACCATTTGCGACGACACTATGGGTAAAACACAGATGAAGGTGTCCCATTTGAGTGAAGAGCGTGGCAGGCTCATTCAGGACATGCACAAGCCGGAAAGAGGAGCCGATTGAGAAGGTTCGGCGAAAAGCGCACTCAACGGAAGGAAAAACCAGCAGCGCCAGCAAGGAGCTCCTTCAAATGCAGTCAGCGTGTCTGTGTCTCTCCGTCTGGGTCTCTACAACCACAGCAGACAATGCAGCACCATCAGCAGCTGACACGATTTCTTTGTGCGAGATAAGAGTCAGAAATGCTTAATGCTATGCGAAGTGCACAATACATAGACACAGAAAGGGGATATAAGCGCCCCATAAATGATTCTAGAGATCACTGGATTAGACAAGTTTCGCCTATCAGTCGTACGCTCGTTAGCAGTGACTACTCGATTGTTCTATGATTTGGCTACTTTGGACTGTCAGTATATGTATTTACCATATAATCTTTTGCTGGTTTAGCGAAATACTAATGTGTAAATTAAAAATTAATATAAACAGCTAGGCGCAATATAAAACAAACAACAAAAGCTTCAATCGTTTTCATTTTTGGCTTTATATTGCGCCTACCTTTTTATATAAATTTTGTATGTGCACATTAGCATTTCGCTAAAATCAGCCATGAATTAGTAAAGCAAATATATATACTGACGGTCTAATGTAGCCGAGTCATAGAGCAAGTATGTAGTCACTGCTGATGAGCCTTCAACTGATAGGCGAAACTAGTCTAATCTAGTGATCCCTAAAGTCATTCATGGGGCGGATATATTTTCCGTGTGTGTGTGTGTGTGTGTGTGTGTGTGTGTGTGTGTGTGTGTATGTGTGTGTGCATGAATTTGATTCCTGTATGTGTGTAAGTGTGTGTCTATCTATCTAAAGATACATGTATATATAAATACACAGAGAAGACAGAAGTATCTAATTTACTTTTTAGGTCTATCATACGTTCTTCAGGGAAAGTTTGCAAAAACTCTTTCGTCTAGTTACATTCATTAAGCTCTCTAGCGATACTAATTCCATTTGGTGGTTGATTGCATTCTGTATTAGACTACATTCTACAATACTCGTGTAATAAAAAATATATTCATTTAATTTCATTGAATGCTTACAATTAAACTTCAGTACTTACAATTAAACAGCAATAGAATTAAACAAACGCAACAAACGCAAGGATAATTATCGCATCCGGACAAGAACAGACAATTTACACTATATCAATAAAAAGGTACACAAAAACAAGCAGAACAATATACGTAAAAGGAGTTTGCAATCTGTTAATGATAATTATAATACTTTCTACTAGAAATGACTAAAGATTTTACGATGAAAGCGTTCTCAGCACTCTTGTATTCTACACCAATTATTCGATATTTTAGATTGCAAAGCGAACCGGCTTGCAATTTCCAATGTTCCTACTACGTATTTTTCAAAAGATAAATGATGAAGTCCTCAGCAATTAGGATCGATTGCCTTGTGTCGTGTCCCTGGCTTTCCTCACTCTGAATAGGCAGACATATTAGGCAACAAACGGGCAATTTCAAGGTGTAGGTGAAGAGAGTAAGTGAATTCAGTCAATGCATTCGTCAAAAATGTTTCCAATTACAAACTTGGAATTCCCTGGTCGTCAAATATCCCCAGAATATCACCACGGCGGGAGCCGATGTAAGGGGGGATTTTGTTTTTGTTTACATTTATTTTTTGTTTACAAAGCAATTGACCATTGTGTATTTTTTCCTCAAGTTGTAGATGGGTTATGCGCTTTCAGTCATTTGAGTCTGACGAGTCGCTTATATTGCTAAGCGATTTATAGGTGTGAAACCAATGGTCACACTAAACTTCCTAAATGTTTTTTTCCCAGTGAACGTACCGGCCGCCTCGGACACTCAGCGCAGAGCACTCTCGGAGGAACCGTGCGGGCCGAAACTACCGGGAAGTGGACGTGCTACCGTAACGCGAACGGCGACGCCCGACGACGCCTACTCCCGCACCGAACTCGGAGCGACGCCGCCGCGCAGGCGTGAAACCGGATGGGTGAAGACAGGGCAGAGCGGGCAACGCGGCGGCGATGTGCACAGAGCTCCGCGGCCCGACCGCGCATGCACCGGCGAATAGGACCGGGAGTGCGAACGGACCACCGAAGCGGACGCGCCCGCGACGGCGCCGTCGCCTCGGATGTGATGGTGCACGTTTTCGTGACCCGAATTCCGACTACGAGCTTTTCAAACGCAACAATTTTAATATACGCTACCGGAGCTGGAATTACCGCGGCTGCTGGCACCAGACTTGTCCTCAGGTGTATTTATATACTTTTATTCTTTCATCTGTTTCAGCAATTTCACTACGTCTATGGTGGAGCACCGTCTTTAGTCGAACAAATCAACCCCAGGAATTATTCTTTGTAAGCCTAGTACATAGTCTATCGGTCCCTTTGCCGAACCGCTAGGTTATGGAGAGGTAAGCACATGAACATCGATTGTCAAGTGATGTTGGGGGGACAAACCCACACACACACACACTGGGTTTCTTTCGGTTTCCGTCTAAAAAATCCATTTACAAGGCTTTGGTAGGCCCAAGGTTATGGTAGAAGGCTAATGCCCAAGATGCCACGAAGTGTGATTGATCCCGGACCCATGTGGTTGGTAAGAAAGCTACTTAGCACACACCCACGGGTATATACGAGTATACTTCATCAAGAACCGTAAGAATAATAATCATAATTAGATTTAAAAGAAAAGAAAAAGAAAATATTACAATCAGCCATTGTCATAATTTTGTGAATTACAGTACAATGTGCATTTTGTACGTAATAAGTAATTGACTTATGGAAATTTTAATTGGAAGAAAAGAGAAATGCGAATATTTCTTTCAGATTCTAAGAAAAGAGCAGATACTCTCATGAAATTAATATTTATATTCTTAAGTTAAATTATATTCTTAAGGAATTACCAGTCCTCACTAATCTTATTTTGTATCCAGTACAGATTTTCTGTCCACAGTTTAAAGCAGCTTTCAGATCAATTGGTAGATTTATATATAAAGATATGGAGTTACGAAAATATTTCGCTTTGATTCGCATAATTACGTCTAACCATATTGTACTGAATACTACACGCAGTAAATAGTTAACTCAGCACTTCCTGTTAGAACATTCTTCTTTCTTTCTTCCCTGCCTTTAACCCGCCAACGTTGAGTATAGGCCACATATAATTGAATTCCATGTCGCATAATTTTTCGCTTCTGTACTTATACTCTGCCATGAATGTCCCCCTTTCTCTAGTTCCTTTTGTGTTGATCTACGCCACGAGTTCTTAGGCCTACCCCTCTTTCTATATTCATCCGGATTCCACTGTAAAGCACTTTTCGCTACATTTGGTGTGTCCTTTCTGTATACTTTCTCCCTGTTGGAACATAGAAACAAAACTCTTAGCTCTAGTCCTCCAAAGTTGTTTCATGGTTGTAAAATTACTGTATCCTCACTAAGCATGTTTTATACTTCATAAGTGAATTATTGATTTTTTTTTTTAATTCTCTTACCTTTTCATTTAAGTGTCGTTAGGAATTAATTACTGCGTAATACTCATGCTATAATAGTTTTAACAAAATAAGAATTTACTGTGAACAGTAAATTAAGAAGTATATTGAATTTTCAATATACAACTAATTTTAGGTATTTTTAAAGTCATTTATTATCATTTTCATTATGCAAATTACCCTTTGCTTAACTGTGTATAATTATTTCAGGAACAAATTCTCAGCCTTTTGATATTAATTACTGTTTCCTTTGACAGACGATATACAGTATTTTAATAACCTAAGAGTTTCATGCGTGTATCTGATATTGCATCATACCTTAACTTTATATTAAAATACATGTAATGAGCATAGTTTTAATTACTACTCGAAAGTTCTGTAAATTAGTTTCACTTTTCTTTTTCCGAATTGTGTGAATTAATAATGATTGTTGACCAACATAACATGGAAGTCCTGGTTTAGGACGAATTTTGCTGTAATTTAACCCCAGTAGACATCGTCTCCAACTGGCTAAACTACACGATCTGTGTCTTTATATTTTCGAACAAGGGAATCTAGCATAGATCGTGTCGTATAGCCAGCTGCAGACGATGTCTCCTGGGGCTAAATTACAGCAACATTCGTTCGTGTGTGTCGGGAGTATGTGTGCGGCTAGATATGCACAAATACATAGAAAGCGTGTTTGTTGCCCGCAAATGAATATCAGATAAGTTGTCCAAATTATAAATTTTCATTCTTTGCTATTCACCAATAAATACGAGTAGGTTTTTGGTCCCTTTCTCTAGATTACAGACAAGAGGTTAAACCAATGAAAAATATATTGCATAGGTCATTCAGCACACATCTGTTTACATTAACTGCCAGAATTCATTCAAGTTTCTCTGCTGTAATATTTGATTGTGTCGTTTTTATTTTTAGAAATGCAACCTGCATTTCTGTCAAATTATATGTAACTATTTATGCATGCATAAATTTAACTGTCTGTTGTCCTCATGAAGCGATGATCCACAGACGTGAGTAAATAGGTCGAACTTATGTCCCGTGCCAGCAACTAATATACTTTTCTACTCTATGAATAAGGCCCGAAATTTTGGGCGAGTAGGCCAGTCGATTAGATCGACCCATATACACTACTGGTACTCAATTTATCGACCCCGAAAGGATGAAAGGCAAGCGACGAAGTACCGCCAAGCATTTTGTCTAGCGTGCTAACGTTTCTGCTAGCTCGCCACCTTGTGCCAGTTACTAATATAGACTGCTTATTTATTAATCCTATTTATTAATCTTTCAGAAATCATTTCTTGTAATTACGAAAAAATAATTTCTATTCTATTTGACAATCGTTAAGAATTAAAACATTGATTGTGTTTTCATTTTCCAACATAATAGAGGAAGTCTAATACATTAAGAATTTATAGCGTTAGTTGTTTATTACATCAAACATTAGATTAATTTCCAAAACTGATACCATTGCGGATTTCAGTTACATCGCATATCGTGTATTGTTTTTTAAACTATCAACTTATTCATCCACAAATAAGTAACTGTATTGCAGTAAATATTAAATCTATGCAGTGTTCCGCAAGCTTCGGGTGAGATATATAACCATTGCTACCATTTGCCTTCAGAAAATTATTAGAAATTCTTTTTGTTTGGGGGTTTTTCTATTCAAAAGTGAAATGGCCACAATTTAAAACTTTATTGCACACTGCCTGCACTTTTTCACCCCATAGTTTGTTTATGCAAACTCAGAGTTAACTGCTGTTACAATGGAACGCCTTCATATGTATTTGTTTTTTATGCAAATTATCCTTATTCAAAATATATTCATAGCACATTTAAACTATGTATAATGAACCAGAGGTTTTGTTTTTCTGTAGATTGAAGATTACGAGGCTTAATTGTGTTTGCAATATGCTCATATATTTTTGCTTGTAAACAAACGCCAGACCTTCATTTCCATAGACATGTATTTTAATTTTAAAATTATGTTTGACTCCCTTGTGTCAGTACAAATTTTCTTTGAGTATTGCTTACAATTAACGCTGGTTAATTGTTTTTTTTTTTTCCAGCAATAATTACATACAACATTCACTACATCATTAGTTAACTTAGTGATGTAAATTACTTCCACTGACCACACATAATTATTTCTTCTGGTCGCTTTCTTTTAATTTACTTTATGATATTTGCATATTATTCTTGTCTGAAACTCCCTTAATCATCTATATAAAACATTTACAGACTCCAATATTTAGCACACTGTACTCTGGGCCTAATTTAAAAAACAAAAATTTAGTCTTTACTCCATAATTGTCCTTACCAGCATGTAAAGATCAGACTCTCCTTTATCTACATATGGAAATTAACTTTCGAAGTTTATTTTAAATTACGTAAAATTATCTTCCTTTACTTTCTCAGTGGCTCAAGACTCTTACACGTAACTCGAATCGCCGCTCAGATTTTTATTTCTACGTACAAGGAGATTTCAGCAGATTGAGACTTTAGTGAATAAACAATTCCTTACGTTACCGGATACTTTCTGGACCCCTTAATGAAATTATTAGAATTAAGTTTATTGATATGCTTGAGTGATATGCCTTAACTATATTTATCCTAAGTATTCTGATTGTATTTTGGCCAAAACTATATCAATTGTTTCCTGTAACTCATTAGTAATCAATAATGGGCACTATGTTGGGCAGGATCTGATTTTGCAAACAATGTTGCTACATTATTCTTTTCCGAAACATGAAAATTAAACGAGAACTTTATTCTCTCATTTCCGCTAATTATTTTCCTACACTTTCAGAACAGCTATCTATTATGTGTAAAATTTTATTTTCAATTTTCAAATTAAAGATTATTTTCAAAATATTACTAATTTCTATGTAAGCCACTCAATACATTCCTTCGTGTAATTTTCCGTTTACGTCTTACTTTTTTCCTTTTACATTTATATATATCTGTAACTTATCTCTGCCAAATATATACGTAATTATACTTCTCTCTGTAAAACGAACCTCAGTCCTACAGTGAGATGACGTTGTCAAACAGATCTGAACATTTTCGTCTTTATTCATGTCTGTAAACAAAGATCAGACTCATTTTCCTTAAGTATAAAAATTTGATATTTAATTAAACATTAATTTCTTCAAAGCATTTCACAAGCGCTTTGTGAGTCGCTACTGCTAGTCTTTGATTTTCTTTATATTACAGAAAATTTCAGTGAAATAAGAATTTATGGTGGACGGCATTAAGTACATCATAGTTTCATTGAAATAAGCACATTTTTTTCTGATTTATAAATGTATAATCACTGATTAAGAAGCTGCTGCAATCTGCACTAAACTGACAAGACATCATACATGAAAATGTATGCACATATTTCCCCTCACTGGCAATTTTTTTCTGTAAGCACGTAAATTTAGTTGAAAAATTAATTTCTAACTTCTTAGCTAAAAACGTGGAGGTTTTTGTATAGCTCCACTTTTGTAATTTAGATAAGTATTTTAATGAATTTTAAAATGCGAGGTTGTTTCAGTCATATGAACTCGTGTCTCTGGCTCCTTTTTTTAATGTTAGTTTATTTTCGTCTTTCAGGTATCTAAATTGTTGTTCAATAAATGTGACCGCATATTTAGTTCTCTATGCAATAGCAACAAACACTGATATTGAGGCAAATAAACCACACATACTAATCTGTCCGAATCATACCGACCATTACATCAGCGAACTGTAAAGAACAATGATATTTCTTAATTTATACCTACTAGAATTTCCCTAAGCACATCACTTTACATGTATTTTCACTTTTTTCTCTCTTGAACGGTTTTGCACACATACGTTTTTGTTTCTTTTACAATTCTACAATTCCTTGTGGAACTAGAATTTATTTATGATATTGTTAATTCAATTATTGAAATCATGTCTTCAACGTTTACAACCACTTTCCTTCAGAACATTTATATAACTCGCAAAGCCTTACAGGTTTGTTTATAAAAAATATTTGTTATATAATATATATGTGTGTGTGTGTGTGTTTGTATATAATAACAGCACATTTTTGATCAAGTCTACATGCAAAATGTGCATGTAAATATAAAGTAACATCAATATAAGTTCCAAGTTGAATATATTAATATCAAACACGAATCTGAAATAGAACGAAGTAAAATGCAAAGATAATTCTTACCTGCAAACTCTGGGTCTTCCCTCCCATAAGACGGCAAAATTACCTAAGATATTAATGAAACTCTTCAAATTATCTTCCATTTTCTCTAAATGTCTCTATCAATAAGATATCCGTTTTACTTTTATTTGACCAACTTAACAAGTATATCTTAAAGAAATAAGAATTGTGGTGTGCGACATCCAGTAGTTCGCCTCTTAACTTAATTACTTACATTCATGTTGTGGTCTTTTTATTTTAAGCAAGCAATTTATGTTTCTTTTCATTTCTGTTATCTGTAATATTTCTTCACCGCCACTTCATTTTTTTTATCTTAAAATTACGGAAAGTGCTTTTGGCGGTGTAATATTACTAACTTACTTTCTTTTTAAGATGTCCACTATAACGATTTTGCAGCATTGAGAAGAGAATGCTTTACTGACTAGGTCATATACACAGATACATGCCACGATACTACTTGACTCCAGTCTACATCCGATCACAAAACGACCTTTTCCTTAAACATGTCAATTAACTGAAAAATTACTTAATTAATTCTTCAACTTGCCCATCGGCTTATAGTTGCTTTCTGAAGCTTATAGGGAAATTTCTGTGAATTAAGAGTTTATATCTTTCCATATTCAGCATTTCACTTTTAAACTTAATTATCCAAATTTATAGCAATTGTACCTTTGAGGTAGTCACATTAGCTTCTATAATGCCAATAATATACAACGTCTCTCTTATCCAACTCATTAAGCGCAAGAGCACGATGTGTGCGTATTCATATGTATAAAGATATACAAACATAAAAACAGAGGAACAGTAGAAGCTCACATTGAAATTCAGATACATAGATGCATGCATGTAGGCATGTGCATATATGCTAAAATATAGATGTGCATATATGGGTAAATCTGGGTATTTATTCATACACGTGTGTCTGTGTTTGTGTGTGTGTGTGTGTGTGTGTGTGTGTGTGTGTGTGTGTGTGTGTGTGTGTGTGTGTGTGTGTGTGTGTGTGTTTATATATACACACACATACACATATACAGCTCTATTTGTTATTTTTTTATTTGCAGCATCAACATTCTCTATTTATATATACGTATGGTAATAGTATTTTTTTAAGTATATTTTTCAGTACGTGGTGAGATACAAGCCAAATCCTTGTTATAATTATGTATATAATTATAAAATATTTATATACGTATGCATATTATATATTTACGATTCTGTGTATATATATATATATATATATATATATATATATATATATATTGTCTGTGTGTGTGTGTGTGTGTATCCCTGTATTCATACATGCATGTTGGTAGATGATGAGGTAGGTAGGTATGGAGGGGGGGAGGCATGTAAATGCATTGTATACAACGAAATGCGTGACATTTATTCCGAGGTTGCTGCTCTTCTTTAAGATGTATCGATTCTAGAAAAGGAATCGGTCTCTTTGAAATGTACTAGTGTGAGTAAATGTGTGTGTGTGTGTGTGCGTGTGTACATATACTGGTCTCTCTCGTCGAAGATGGCGTATGAGTCTCCAGTTAGAAGACAGAAAACCTCCCAAGCAAATAGACAATCAATGATATACCCACACACATCTGAGTCTGGATCAAAACGGCTTTTATAACGGGTGTTTCAGACATTTACAGGATATCGCTATTTTCCAACTGTTTCTCCCCCTCGACCTTGTAAATTAAGACATCTCATAGGAATGCTGTTTAGCTGACTGATTTTCTTACAATGAGGTTTCCAGGCCTCTTCTCCATTTAAAATAGGTTTTAGTACAACTGACAGTTGCACCCCTATATTTGTACTAAGTGAGACACTATGATCATTCCAAAGTTGATATTTAAGCTTTCCAAAGATTGTGCTAGCGGCTGTACTGGCGGCTATAATGGCATTTCTAATACAAGTTCGGACCTCCGTAAGGAGTCTAACCTCGGTTATTACAGTGGAACCTAAATACGTGAATGCATCATCGCATTTCAGAGCTTTGCCTTCATCAAACACGTTGTGCATGATTTCTAGGTTATTACCAGGACGTGTCAGCCACGTGCTAGTTCAGGTTTTTTTTTTATGTTGCAGATATATTAATGACGTTCTGGCTGCTTTCAATGATCAGCAAACACTAAACCTCGTATTGCCCGAGATGAAATTTACAGTCTTTGCTTTGAAACGCTCTTGGTTGAAGATGCCACCCGTTGTCCTGTGTTCAAGAAATATAACAGAAAAAGGCATAATTCGGCATAACTGCAAAAGTTGTGTAAATAGTAATGGTGCCAAAAATACAAAACTTGTTTTGTGCTATTTTTATCATCAAAAGGCCGAAATGGATTTCCATTTCAGAGACCAGAAGCCTTCTTTCAGCAAGCGTCTTACCACACCGCCACCTATGTATGCAGAGAAATTTAAATGTTTTTCTCTCCTCTAGATGCAATGCCCGAAATGTTTTAGTGGGGGGGGACCAGTCGATTAGACGACCCCAGTACGCAACTGGTACTTAATTTATCGACCCCGAAAGCATGAAAGGTAAAGTTGACCTCGGAGGAATTTGAACTCAGAACGTAAAGACAGACGAAATACTGTTAAGCATTTCGCCCGGCGTGCTACCGTTTCTACCAGCTCGCCGCCTTATGGAAATTAATATAATAATCAATAAAAACAACCATCTGTAAGATGATGTAGAATTAATCAAATATTTACGAAATCATCGATAAATGTTTGTGATTAAATACGCTATACTTTGCTTTAGTGGCGTTTACTGAAAAAACAAACAAAATGAGAAATTTCATAAAGATTTAAAGGGCAGCTTGAATGTAAGAATACGTTAAATGTTTCAGTGAAAAGATAAAACAATATATTAAAAACTTAATGAAAGCGTAATTATGAAAATTAATAAACGAATCAATAAACGAAAATATCAACATGCAAAAATGATTAAAGTTATAACAAAAATAAACAGAAATTATGAAGTAAAATAAAATGTGTAAAATGGAGGATAAAATTGACAATCTATTAATATTATATGAAAAAAAAAACTGAAAACATACTTATAAAACATACATTTGTTTTATTGGTTTTAAAATGTATTACTCTCTTCTGACTAATGAGGATTAATGCATGCGCCATTATAGAAACGTATAAGTTGTTTTACAATGGAAAATACGATGCCCGGTCAAAAAATGTCGGGAGTAATTCTATAAAAAGACGACTACAGTACTTCAGCATTTAATCTCCTCTTTTCTGAAGCCACAGACATTATCCAGTATGGTTTCCTTTCATAGAAGTATTTCTGAAATTCATTTGTTCGTTTTTTCCTTTTGTTTTATTTTTTAATATAGCTGCCTCATAGCATTTCGATATTTGAAATTTTGTTCCTTTGATGTGGGGTTCCTTTCAAGCATTAGGTTTGGTGTCATAGCCGTAGACATGATTAGTCGCCTGTTATGGCCATTTTCAAAAGTGTTTTCGTCTTCCTCGATACAATCAAGATCCTACGAACCATAAACCCGATGCTTCTTTTATGAGATCACCACACTTTAAATCCTAGCACTTCTAGAAGGTTCTAGCTTAGTATGCATGCGCGACAGATCTCAAGGCCAATATGTGCCAAGCTGTCACATTCTGCGTAGTTTAGCTCCGTTACCATAGCAAAAGTCTCGATATTTTTTAATCAGACCTTGTATATTCTCTAACACATCTGCTGCTAAAGTCAGCACCAGAAGTACTGGTTTGTTTACAGCAGAGATTCTCGAGCGGGGTCCATATAAGATTTTGTTGTCAAAATTTATCTGCAATAAATTGGTTATACCTCTTGGGTACACAAAATATTTTTATACAACTCCTAATAATATTTCATCATAAAATTATACGAATTTTTAAGCATCGGATGTCTAGGAGGGTCCATCCCAGTAATTAAAAGGGTCCATAGGTAAAAATAGAAAATGATCGAGAAATATTGGTTTGGAGTATTCTTTTGAAATAAGTTTACAGAAAGTAATGTGTCTATAGCAAAAATTTGAATATGGATATAATATCAATTTTAAATTGCTGTCATTCGTTTGAATCATTAGACTCCGGTCATGCTGGGGCACCATCATAAAGGGTTTACTTGAATAAATCGAACTTAGTACTTATGTTTTTAAGCCAAGTACTTTTTCTTTCAATCACTTTTTGCTGAACTGCTAATTTGAGTGGACGCCAGCGAGATGATGCCTCGTATTTACCTTGAAATTGATAACTTTGGATTTTCAACACCGATGGTGCTTAGATGAAGCACCATTAAGTTTGGGTTAGAAAAAGAATATATTTGCCCGTTTACTCTGGAAACTATAGAGCGTTTGCTTCAATGATGTGTTTTAACACTCTCAGATAGTTTCTATCGTTATCAACATATTTTCGCTTGCAACTCCTGCTGTATTCCCAGGCTATTTAGAAGAAACAGTTCTTAGAAGTTCGTTTCTGTTACTAATTTTATTAGATGCTGCGTTGTTATTGTATTTATGGCTCATATTTCTTAGAGCTATATATTCCTACTCTCTTGATACAGCTATCAGGCTTACGAAGCGAGAAGTTTGAAATGTTGATTTGTTATTCACTGTAGTTTCAAGAAAAATACAATTTCAATATTTCTATTCATACAATGTCTATCTTTTCTGATATGAAATTCAATATTATTTCATTTTTACTATATTTTCATCTAAGTTAGGCATAGAAAAAAGTTTTTTAAAAAATGCTAGTAATATGGTTTTGAATTGATCGGGTGATGGCAAGTTTTTACGTATTTCAAAAGCAGTTTTCAGTATTCATGTTTTTAAAGATTATGCTAGCACAGTTCTTCGTCATAGTTTATTCAAGTTACCTTATTTCCTTATGTAAAAAAAAATTCCTAACCGACTTTAGTACTACCGTTATAATTAGGTTATGTTGTACAACACGTACGTCCTAATGCATTATCGTATTCACAATTACAATTGTTATACTGGTCATATTTATTTGTACAGTTCTATATTTAATAGATGAGGAATTATGTACATTATATACATTTACATTTGACGGATAATTGTCCTCATCTTGTTTGTTGTTAACACAATGTTTCGGCTGATATACCCTCCAGCCTTCATCAGGTGTCTTGAGAAAATTTCGAAGCTGGGTTCTCATTCCTAAGGTATATTTCGCTGTTGTTGTTGTCATTATTAAGGTGACTGCCTGGAATCGAACTCGGAATCATGGCGATAATAGCCCGCGCTCTTAACCACTATGCCATAGTTTTTTTCAGAACGCGGGCTACTAACCCCAAGATTCCGAGTACGATTCCAGAGAGTGACCTGAATAATAATAATAATAATAATAATATCAAAAAGTACCTTAGGAATAAGAACGCCGGTTCTAAATTTCCCCCAAGACATCTGATGAAGGCTGGAGGGTATATCAGCTGAAACGTGTTAACAATAAACAAGATGGGTACAAATATCTGTCAAATGTAAATGGTGTATATATATTTGTCCTTTGCGTTCGTTTAGCTTGCAGAGCAACGCTTTTAGATCTATTGCTATGTCCAAACATGTGACCTCTACTTGCTAACAGAGGTTTCTAGAAATTTATCGTTTCAATTATCAATTGTATCACGTTAACTCCTGTCCCGCATATTCTCATTCTCCGTATCTCTTGTATTGTAATTAAAACCTCTATCGATATCTATACCAATATCCCTATCGTTAATTATGCTATACAAAGCCATCCTCTTAGATATTCAATGACATATATCCGTGCTTACGTGTGTATATATATGAGTATGTGTGTGTGTGTTTTTATATATGCATATATGTGTAAAATGTAAGTATATAGTATAAATATGGTTGCATCATTTTAAATATACGTATAAATATGTTCCTATCATTTTAAGGCGTCGCAATGACACCATGGGGTTTTGCGGAACACTTTCTGTATTGCGAAAACAATTTCGTCTTAATTAATGAATTATTTGTATAATGTAACATAAATCATAGAAATAGTAAATGTACACTTTACTATTTTCGCATTCTTTTTGCGACAGCAATACGTAGATTGTGATTCCAAAAGCATTTATGCAGATCTTTGCAGTGATTCTAGAACCGAAGAATAGTATGAAAAGAGACTCGTCCTTGTGTAAATTCGGAAAATTATCTTTTAAATCACAAAGAAGGAAAAGACGACCAGGTTCATAGCCTGTGCTGAGGTTGAAGATGATGATGATGATTATAATACACGTATATACATACATACATACATACATATATATATATATATATACACGTGTGTGTGTGTTTGTGTATATATATATATATATATATATATATATATATATATATATGCATCTATGTACTCATATGCATGCATATATCTGTGTGTGTGTTTATGTATGTGCGTATTCATATATATATATATATATATATATATATATATGCGCGTGTATTTATATGTATATACACAATGCACTGAGATATATACACATACACAACCCACACATGTATATAGGGTTTTGTTCATCAGCGTCTGATATATGTACACGAGTATTTTGTAATAAATCGTGTTCACCATGTAATGAAAACAAACCTAAACAAGAATATAACTTTAAATTCAAGTATATTCGATAGAATGAAATTGCTTTCTGCGACTCACATCCCTGAAGGAGCTGAAGTTCTCATATCAAAGAAACCATTCTCGCTTCCGTGTGGTTTTTCTCTTAAACACTATTTCCAATTCCAATTACATCGAATTCTATCCTTATAATTGGCTATTCCATCAATTGCATCCTAATATCCAAGTCTTTTGAATTAGGAAATCAGTCCTCTCATTGGTACATATTAGGTATATAAGCATATATACACACATATTTATGTGTGTGTGTGCGTATATGATAATATACATATATATACATATATATCTGTGTGTATGTGTATATATGTATGTACATATATGTGTATAAATATTTATATAATCTAGATATAATTATTCTAACCTATTCCTCTTACTATTTTCATTCTATTACACTCTCTTTCGCTCTTCCTGTATATTTTTTCTATGTATCTGTGTATATAGGTACATATGAACATACATGCATACATACACATTTGCATATAGCTATATAACTCTCAATGCATATGTATGCATATAATATGCGTGTGTGTGTGTGTGTGTGTGTGTGTGTGTGTGTGTGTGTGTGTGTGTATGTATTTATGGACATATAT
>NC_068985.1:7107925-7114685 GCF_001194135.2 Octopus bimaculoides
TGTTTCTGTGTATATATGTATTTATGGGCATATATACATGTTTACTTATGTTTGTGTGTATGTTGTATATCTAAGCAAGCATGAGCAATACGTTTACGGTCGTGTCTTTTCAATAAACATGCATTTATATCAATGAAAAAAAAGTTGATGATCATGTTAAACTCCATGTTTTTCTCTGTGTAGGCAAAGGAACGACATTGGTTTGCATTAGATTCACTGCTTTAAATACGTCATAAAATTGCAGCTATTCATTTTTCCTGAACCACAGATACGTAGATAATATCTATTTATTTTATACACAGCTAAGACGCAACCCAACCATAATTTTTACAGAGGTGTTTGAAAATAGTGAATATTCTACACAGCTATTAATTTCTGTTATCTCGATGGTCAAGCGAATGAGAAACCGACTTCTGATGAAGCGAAAAATAGCTGACATTACTTACTTCGCTATCTTCTCTTTCCCTGTGTTAAGGCCAGCCTCTTCTTATCTCGATATTTTTAGAAATACATTTATATAGAAAGCACATAGCAGCTCTCTCTCCCTCCCTCTCTCTCACACGCGTTCTTTAGAAAATGTGTTTGTGTTCGTGTGAGTGCAGGTATGAGTTTGCATTTGTCTTTCACCTAACAAAACTATGTCGCTTTATGTGCCGTAACATCTCACACATTTGGCTCGATTTTGTCGACTATACCGTCTAAGGTGCATAAGCATTTCCGCAGACCAATGGCCTAAATAAGCAAAATAATAGAATAGGGAGATATATTGTAGATATGTTTGGGACTTTTATTTCAAAAATCGTGCCATATTTCACTACGTATGACACTAACGCTGTTTGTATTATATAGCTAAAACAATGCTTGTAACTAAATATATTCAGCATAAGAGCTTAGGTTAAAGCCATAAGCAACAGTCTCTTTTTGAGCTTTGTTATGGATCAAATTCACCAGGGGGAGATCTTACAGCCGTGGTTTTTATGGGATTCAGATTATGGAGTGTTCATGAAAGATCCATTTATAAGAGATCCATTTAATATAACAACCCAAAGGCTTCTGCATGATCAATATTTATTCCGGTTATTAATTTAATTCTTGATAATACTGAAACAGTGTTTTGAAAGAGCTTCTCTTCCGATGTCAGTAATCTTGTCTTCAGTATGATTATCAAGGTCCATAACCTCCGCTCTTATCTAGATCCCTTTACAGAGAAACCTATGTGTATGTTTCGCTAGACACGCTTCTAAGTGAATATTTTAGGGATATTAGATTTGAAGGAAAGGGTAAAATTAAGCCCCAAATATAAATATATATAAGTCCCAAAGTTATCTACATTCACGCACCAAATTTGCAAAATCAGTTTTGAATCCGTTCTCGACAAAACACACACACACACACACACACACACACACACACACACACACACACACACACACACACACACACATTTCGTAATTTGTAGTTAGATTATTTATGCAGCTCGCTGTAGAATATATTTCAACGATTAAATAGTTACAGCTAATTAAGATCCAATATACGTAATGATTGCTTTTATATATTTTATTTTCAAAGTAGATTTTAGTACCTTACAACATCAGAAGAGCATCAAATCATTTATTTTCATTATATTCTTTACTATATCTGAACTGAACCAAAAATTCGAACCCAAAATAGCATAGCCTCCGGATCCAATCAAATTTCCTTGCCCAAAACGTGCGAGTAATTTTGCTATTCATGTCAATTCTAAGTATCTTTATTTTATTATCTCTTTTTTGATAGTGATCCGCTTCTCGAATATGGTAAGTCTCCTGCGGCCCGCGTCGTATCTGGTAAGTCTCGGGCCATCACACTCAGGACCGCCTTACATTCGTTTTTCTCTTACTCTCGGCATTTATAATGTCTTCCAGTAATCGTTAATCTCAGATACCTCTCTCAGAGCGTAATATATCAAAAAATTTTAATCTGCTTGTCATGTGTTTCTGCCTCATACAGTGCCGACGAAATCCACAACCAAGTCATTTCTTCCAGATCAAACCAATAAAATATTGATTTCCAGCTCTGGCACAAGGCCAGCAATGTCATGGGAGGAGATAGGTCGATAATATTGACACCGTTGCTAAACTGTTACTTATTTTATCGACCCGAAAGGATGAAGGGCAGAGTCGACCTCGGTGGGATTTAAAACCAGAGTCTGAACATTTTGCCCGGCGTGCTAACGATTCTGTCAGCCTTAAACCCATAAGATATTAATGATAACATTAGAAATAGATTCATTCTAACAAACGCCTATAATACACTGGAGATTGTAACTAAATTATTTTTTCCGAGGTCTCCCTGGTTGATCATTTCTTGATAAATAGTACTAATAAAAATCATTTTTCTACCAGTAAAAACAGCTGAATGAGGGAGAAAATTACCACTATAACCCCAACACAAGAATTGAGATTCATGGCAGATTTTCGTAACATTTTATTTTTTTTTACTGTACATGATTCAGTGCCGCTGCTGTTTCGTTGTTCAGTCAGCATTAAGAAGTGGCTGATATTTATTTTGGATTAAGGATTACTATGTAAGGATTACTATTTGTAACATTTCTATGAAATTTCAATGCCAAAAATCGACTGCGTTCGTTACACTATTGTTCGGATTAAATATAGAACTGCATTTATATTATATCGGTGAAGTGAGAGAAACGGTGCTGTGCAGAACTATACATGTATTTGCGTCTCTCACTACTCTGCATTGAAATCCAACCGGTGTTGCTTTGAACTTCATTCATTTGTGATCGATAAAATCTGTCACTGAGTTGAAAGAATTGGGTTTCATTTATATTAGATTATGCCTTGTACTGAACGGAGGAGAGCGGAGATTAAGTGCAAAATTACCGTAGTTGGGCTTAATTTGTCATCTAGTGTATATTCACTTGCAAATATAAATTCTTAATTGCACGTATATAGAGATCGTGAATTACTCATTAATACTCTGATCATTAATGCACACTGGTTTGGTATTCGTTTAATGGAGTGATTATTATTATATTTAGTAAGAAGAAAAGGCTACTTCTGATCACAAATTGATGGAAGTAATTTATAAATAAAAAATTTGAATCTATGTGTAGATGGATGTGTGTACGTAAATGAGGGCAATTGTTCTCCTTTGTATTTCTCCCCGTCCTCATTTAACAAATTCGAAACGTTCAAACCAACGTCGAACACTTTTTCGTTCAAATATCTGTATGCATTTAATCCATAAAGGATTTAATGTGTATTAATCAACCGATAATGATGCCTATAATTTAATAACAAGGCATGTAGCACATGTAGATTAAAAGCTCTGTCGAATAGTTTTAACTTCGGAATTTAATAAGTAGTTTGCTTGTATATTTTCTTATGGCTTTTCCTGTACAATGAATATAATTAAACCTGGTTTTCCGAAAGTTACATTCAAATGGAAGCAGACAAGTAAATGTGAACTGAAACTTTTAACAACAGATTTCAATTAATTAAACTTCGTTTGAATTAAATGAAAATGAGGACGGTATTAATTATTTAAACAACCCAAAATGAAGAACATGTAATTGAAATAGATTTTAGTTTCTGCAAGCTATTCATTAATATTATCTTATAAACATATGTGATTCAACAGCATTTAATTTACACCTATTGTTTTACACAATGTGACAGGCAATTATGTTAAATAAAAGGCAATTATTACAAACTAATGTGCAAATTACCCATTAGTGAACGCAAACCTATATTCATACAATTCTAGTGCTGAGTGAAGGTTGAAGGGCAATGTATGTATAAATTGTAATGATTATAATAATTTGGATTCAGACCTGCTACAAGGTCACTAAAGTATGGGGAAGGGTAAGAGTTGCTACATTAAGCAGAAAGTCAGCTGCAGTAAAATAAACCTGAAATTAAGACAAAACATCTTAAGTAAAATGATTTTCTTTTTTTATTTTAGTTGTGAAGAAACTGTCTTCAGTGCTTATGTTCTTGGTTCAACTACAACGAGTTACATTTTTGGCTAAGTACATGTTTAATTTAGCGTCAGATGAATACAAGTCTTATGAATGAAATTCGATGGAAGAAACTAGGAAATGGTTGAATGGATGTAACTTGTAATTCAAATGTCATATAGTGCATCACGTTGAGTCGGGTTTTGTATTAAGGTAACAGATAAACCAATATATAAATCAGTCATGAATTAGGCTAGCACCGTTAATCACAGAGTGATTTATATATCTGAGCTTTCTGTACTTGTCATTAATTAAACAATATTTATTTTATGCAAATACGGTGTAATTCAAACGTTTAACAGCTAAACACTGAATCTGTTGAGGAAAAGAAGTTGGATACCTCGTCTCTGTGAAGCGACCAATACACTATGAAACGCTCCGCCGGAAATAAATCTCTCTTGCTTTTCTGTACAACATTAATAACTTAGAATGTTTCTTTCAATATTTAAGCCAAAGTGAGATTTTCAATTGTCTTTGATTATTCCAGTTTTTTCTGATTTACAAAGTGTTATGCATAAAATAGACGAACTGTGAATATGACAACTATGCAAATTAAGTTTCCCATTACGGTGCTCACCAGATTTATGACTGTCTTCTATAGTACTGTACTATCCATTGGGTAAAGATACAGCTCTAGTGGGATTTTCTTTTTTTGTGAATATCATTCGGAGGAGTCATTTGTTCACTTGGAAAACTGTTTCGAATTCAGTAACAGCAAATTCTTCAACTATGAAATCTTTTTCCTTTTTTTCCATCTGTAAATGCTATCAGGCACATATCTTTTGAAATTTTCTGTCAAACCGTCCAATTACACATTTCAGCTCATATTTCCTTCTGTGTACATCTAGTGGGTCATTGCTTTCCTCATTTTCTTTTTACTCTAGATATATTAAGAAGAAAATATACCGCTGTTGACTCTTAGTTATATAATTTTCAATTTCATTTTTAAATAGTATTTTCATATTCTAAAACCCCTGCGCGGGCACATAAATACGAACGCACGTGTATATAATTTTATATTCTTACAGTTGGACCAACGCTGTGAAATGTTTAGCTGAAAAAATTCAAGTCACTACTTATGTTTTTGAGCGGTGTGTTTATCAATACAAGACTTCTTTGCCGAAAAGCGGTTACGGGGACACAGCGACACTAAAACCAGTTGACCAATAGTGGAAGGACAAATACACACACACACACAGATATATATGTGTGTATATATATATATATATATATATATATATATATATGTATATACATACATTATTCGTTTTTTGATTTCGTTTGTAACACGCATATGGAGACACGTAACCATACATACTGACAATGCATAGTGGCAAAATCCCATAAACAGACACACTCACGCATGCAAACACACATAAAAATACACAAATACGAACACATAAACACATATGCAGAATATATACATACAAACGTACATACATATATACATACACGCACATACATCCATACACACACTTACAAGCACGCATGCATAAATACATACATACATACAGAAAGGCAGACAGACATGTGTATACACACACACACACTGACCCACACATATGTGCACAAACACACAAACAGTACGCAGCTCGCATAACGGACAGTCAACGACTATTGGAAACGAACTTCCTAACCACACGGCCATACTGTGCCTATATAGTGACAATACTTTCAAACTAAATGTGTTTCACCCACATATTCTTACTGCTGTCTGATGTTTCAGAATGAAATCCAATACAGACAGAATCTCATAAAATTGTCTTCGATAAATGAAGACGGTAACAATTAGAACTACCGATATTTTTGACCACTCAGTCACTGAGAGAAACAAAGTTACGATTTAGTGAATCGTGAAAAAATATGAAATGCGTTTTCCCGCAGTTTATGAAGATTAAAGAAAAGAAATATCGTAAGCACAGAGGATAAAGATTTGAGAGGGAGATTAAACATTTGTTCTTATCTTCCATTCATAGCACAATGAATCCACTTGTTCAATCAAGCTCGCATACGCTATTCACTAGAGACGTGCGTTCTATTTTTCGTCGGAAGAAGTCAGTAGCAGCCTGTTGAACAGAATAAGAAGTATGTGTGGTGTGAGCATACGTATATATATATATATATATATATATATATATATACACGCATACACACAGTGAGAGAGAGAGAGAGACAGACAGGCAGACAAAGAAAGAGTAAGAAGGAAAGACAGAGTGACAAACAACAAAGATTGATATATAAACAGATAGAAATAGACATAAATGTATATGTGGATAAATGAACGTACATTAGCCTTAGACTATTTTCTGTCTTACATACAAATACAACACAACTACCGATATATTCATCTCTTTCCTTCCTCTCTTTTTATGTATAAATGTGCATATGGCCACATACGCAGACCTGCAGAATGAGAGAGAGAGAGGAATGCGGAAAATGATGAGGCCGAGAAAGGGTTATGGAGATGGTTGTGTGCTGAAGTCTATTACATAATAGTGTAATAGATAAGTATCTATGTGTCCCTCTCCACACACACGAACAAATGTAAGTATGTATCTATGTGTGTGTGTGTGTGTATATATATGTATATATATATATATATATATATATATGTATGTATATATATATATATATGTGTGTATATATATATATATATATATGTATGTATATATATGTATGTATATATATATATGTATATATATATATATGTATATATATATATATGTATATATATATATA
>NC_068985.1:7114695-7119637 GCF_001194135.2 Octopus bimaculoides
TATATATATATATATATATATATATATATATATATATGTATATATATATATATATATATATGTATATATATATATACAGTGTGTGTGTGTGTGTGTGTGTGTGTGTGTGTGTGTGTGTAGGCGCAGGAGTGGCTGTCTGGTAAGAAGCTTGCTTCCCAACCACATGGTTCAGTCTCACTGCGTGGCATGCTGGGCAAGTCTTCTACTATAGCCGCAGACTGACCAAAGCCTTGTGAGTGGATTTGATGGACGGAAACTGAAAGAAACCCATCGTATGTGTGTGTGTTTGTCTCCCCACCATCGCTTGAAACATATGTTGGTGTGTTTATGTTCACGTAACTTAGCGGTTCGGCAAAAAGAGCCCGATAGAAGTACTAGGCTTACAAAGAGTAAGTCTTGAGGATCGATTTGTTTGACACATGGCGGTCCTCTAGCATGGCCGCAGTCATATGACTGAAACCAATAAAAGGATATGTATATATACATCTACCTATGCACATATTTGTATATGAATATGCATATGTGTATATATATATACGTAGGCATACACACATAATACACAAACACACACACATATACATAGATATAAATACAAGTACGCTTGTATAGAGTGATGTAGATATATACATATCCATATATACATCTTTGCATACATATATATATTTGTGTGTGTGTGTGTGTGTGTGTGTGTGTGTGTGTGTTATAATTTAGAACAAACAGTAAAAGATCGTTATGGTACTCGGAGTGAGGCGAACGACAGTGAGGCGAACGACAGAGACAGACAATTGGCAGAATTTTTACTGCCGTCATTGAGAACGTTTCCGATATTCTTTTCTCTATTCTTTAAACTCTGAATTCAAATTCTGGCGAGGTTATAATTGTTCCCATTCTGGGTTGACAAATGCAATACAAGTCTGTCTGTGATTTGGAAAATTGCCCAGCCACGTCGTGTGTTGACATCGACCCTAGAAAATTAACAATAATCTAGGACCCAAACACACAGATATACTCGGATATGTGTTTATGAAGTCTCTGTGTATTATTTGAGTGTGAGCGCCTGTGTGCAAGTATACGTATGTTAGAAAAATTAACACAAATATATTTACTAAGTGAAGGTGCCTGGCCTAGTGTTTTCGGGTGTTCCACTTACGTCACCGTAAGATCATGGTTTCTGCTCCCAGTCCGGCGGGGCGTTTTACTTTCGACTGAGGCACTTTATTTTAGGTTGTTCCAGTTCACAAAGATGTGAATGTGTAGCCCTGCAACGGACTGGGTCACGTTCAGGGGGAACGTAGGCATTGTCCGCCAAGGCAATGGTGTTGCATCATTCGAAAGATACATTATTCCTAGGAAGTGCATTGTGACCAACAGTGTAATAACATCCAATTATCTGGTCGATAAACCGAATATTTAGCCTCGCTTGAACACCATCAAATTAGAAAAGACGCAATTCTACTTCGATGTTCTTCATGAAAATAGTAATATATCCGACCCCTTTATAGATGGATTAGAGATATCTGAATCTCACATGGAATGTAATGCACTAGCAGCATATCATATTCCAGTTCCCATATAATTTCAATTTCCATTAGACATCCATGGTCTCTGTTCCCTGCCCCTTATCTTGATTTACTTGATTCTATTTTCATTCTTTCTTTTGTTCTCTTTTTATGTCAAAATATTTAAAGGGAAGAAAAGCAAAGAAGGAAAAAAAGCAGAGAAGGAAGAAAGAGCGATAAGGAAAAAAGGAGTACACAACCCACATGAACACACGCTTATGTTTATGCGCACGTATGCATGTATTGGGTCGTCCCATAAATAATGCGGTTTTTTATACTTCCTTTATTTTTCAAAATTAAGATAAGTACAGTTCTTTTTTAATTTAAAATATACTCTCCTTCATTTTCTACAATGCTCTTCCATCTATCTGGGAGACTTGCAAGGCCCCTCTTCCAAAATTCGCTTGTGCGTCGCGAAAAATACACCTCCAGTACAGTTCAGACCTCATCTACAGAGTTCATATTTTTTCTGTCTAAATGATTTTGAAGCCTGCCGAATAAATGATAATCAGATGGTGCAATGCCCGGCTACTATGGTGAGCGGGCGTCGTTTCTCATTCAAAACTGCCCCAGCATTTGGAATATCAACCTCGCTGCGTGACCGAGCATTATCCTGATGGCAGAACACCTTCCGTCGTGAAACCAATGATGGTCGTTTTTCTTCTAGCTCTGACTTCAAAAACTGGTTGAATGATCAAATCCAAGCTTCTCTGCAAGTTCCCCAACAGTTACGATGGGATTTTGTTCCTCCAGGGTTTGCAGGACATCCTCGTCAAGCTCTACAGATCTCCCAGGACGAGGCTCGTCTTCTAGGCTGTAGTTTCCGACTCAGAATATCTGGAATCATCGTTGACACTGGCTTACGCTTATTGTTCGATTCCCATATACTGCATTAATATTCCTCGCAATTTCCATTGCGTTGTTGCCTTTATTGAACTCATAAAGCAGACTACGCCGAATGTGCTCCTTTGTCACTTCCATTATAGCTTTGAAAAAATAAAATCGAGCTGTACTCTTCAAAACTTGCACTAAGAATAAACACAAGGTAAAATTACGACCTGCTTTTATAGCAAATTGATGCAGGTAGTTTATCCGGTCACTCTCCGACGTTTCGTTCATGCTATTGAAAAAACCGCATTATTTATGGGATGACTCAATATGTAAGGATGTATGTATGTATGGATGGATGGATGTATGGATGGGTGTTAGGAACTGAACATGATTTGCACATCGCAGGTTGTACTTCTGTTTGTATGCGTGTGCGTGCGCGCTCACACGTCTTTGTCTTTGCGGTAGCGAGCGTCTGTGTGTGTTTTTGTGTGGTGCGTGTGTGTGTGTGTGTGTGTGTGTGTGAGTATGTGTGCGTAAATATGTTTTCACTACGACAATGTATTTAATTGCAATTATTGAACAGTTTATTATATTCTTTCGTTGTTTTGTTATTCCATTTAAGGTTTCTCCAATCGATTTTGTGTCATTCTTCTCGGTTCAACATGACATCCGTGATCCAGAGAAATTGTTTTAAAGAACTTTTCATTCAAAACGTCAGTGTCGTTTTATTTGAATTCTTGTCATCTAAATTCTCTTTAGAAGACCATTTGAAGAAGTAACTGTCAATTATAAATTCTATGGAAGAACTATACAAATTGTCTTCTTCTCTAAAACCCAAACGATAATCTCGACAACATTTAGCATCACATTAGCTTTCACCCTTTCTCCTTAATTTCTGCCCATTATCGTCGGTAATTGATTTAAAAGAGATATTTCCTGAATTACAAGTCTCTCCCAGACAGCTATCTTAAAGAAGGGATGAAGAATTAAATTTCATGATACTGTAAAACTACTACGTGAAGCTTGTTATTTTATCACATCCTAAATGTTAACTATTATCAACGCGAAGAAAAAGCTAAACTTCATGCACACATGCACACAAGAATCTTTTACACTCTATGCTGTCTCCCTCGCTGGCTTTTACACATATGCAATAAAACAATAAACCATATGATTCAGTATTTATGGAATCGTTCAATTTCGTTTGTTTTTGATATAAGGACATAAATTGTGACTAATAACGTTGTCAAATTTAGCAGAGTGCTCAATTTCATTGATTTGATCTCTGATGGCTTAACAGCCAACTTTAATACACTTACACTTTTATTTTATTTCTGTATATTTTTCAAGATATGGAATCGCATAATTAACAAAAATACAATGAGTATGTTCCAAGTAGAGCCATGTCCTTCTCAGAATGGTAATATCGTTTATGCGAGGGTGAGGAAGAGGAGTGAAAGTGTCTGCGCCTACAACTAGAAACACATGCAGTTCATAGTTTGACAAGTTTCAATTAATGCTTGCCGTAACGTCGGGAGAGTTATAACAACAAGCATGAATGCGTGTGTTGTTGTTGTTGTTGTGTATGTGCGTGTGTGCGTTGTGCGAGCGCACGTGTGGGTGGCTTAAAATTGTACAAAAAACAAAGAGCAAAAGCAGATGAGGGAAAACAAAAACGGTGTATTAGTTTGAGGCTCAGGAGAAATGGAAGAATCTTTGACGTTTCGATCCCACACTCTTCTAAAGAAAAGAATAAGGAAAAAACATGGAGAAATGAAAAAAGGAGGATACACAAAATTTGATAGGTAAATGGCTAATATGCCCACATATACAAATATGTAAATGTAATTATATACTTACATGTATATATGTATGTATTGGGTTATCCGGAAAGTTCGTGCCGGTTTTTAAAAGAAAGAAAAAGGTCAATATATACTTGCCATTACATTTTTAATCAACCAAATATGAACCATTTTGCTGCACAATGCAACTCCATCTTTCCTTTAATTTGATAATACCCTCTTCCCAGAATTGAGGTGGTTTCATGGCAAATAAGTCGAAAGGTAAGCTAGTATAAATCGGCACGATCTTTCCGAATAACCAATATGTATGTATGTATGTAATTCATAGATGAGAATCAGATATTCTGTGTATAGAATACACTTTGTAGTACTCAAGAAACTTAAACTTGAGTGGATATAGAAGTAAATGTAGGGATAAGCAAGTTAGACACATTAATATATATAGAGTCATATGACTGCGGCCGCGGTGGTGTACCGCCTTTAGTCAAGCAAATCGACCCCAGGTCTACTTGGTAAGCCTAGTACTTATTCTATTGGTCTCTTTTGCCGAACCGTTAAGTAATGGAGACGTAAACACACCAGCATCGGTTGTCAAGCGATGTTGGGGGTGACACACACACACACACACACACACACACACACACATATACGACGGGCTTCTTTCAGTTTGCGTCTACCAATTCTACTCACAAGGCTTTTGGTCGGCCCGAGACTATAGTAGAAGTCGTATGCCCAAGGTGCCACGCAGTG
>NC_068985.1:7120412-7120682 GCF_001194135.2 Octopus bimaculoides
TGTGTGTGTGTGTAAGTATATATATATATATGTGTGTGTGTGTGTGTGTAAGTATATATATATATATGTGGGTGTGTGTAAGTATATATATATATATGTGTGTGTGTGTGTAAGTATATATATATATATGTGTGTGTGTGTGTAAGTATATATGTGTGTGTGTAAGTATGTATATATATATGTGTGTGTGTGTGTGTGTGTAAGTGTATATATATATGTGTGTGTGTGTGTGTGTGTAAGTATATATATATACATGTGTGTGTGTGTGTA
>NC_068985.1:7120692-7123192 GCF_001194135.2 Octopus bimaculoides
TATATATATATATATATATACACGCACACACACACACGTAAGTGTCAATTGAACTATTTCTCCTCATTTTCATTATATGGAAGTGAAGGGTTGAAAATAGTTAGCAGGCTCAATTAATTGTAAAATGCTAATCAATCTTCTTCTTTCCTACTTATGAAGTAAAGGATATTAATACAAAACACAAATTCCATCTGTAAATACATAATTTGGTCTATGGCTCCCCAAAGATGAATATCAAAATGCTTTAAAGTTTTAATATAATTACAAATGAGTACTAATATGAAAAGCAATCTTTATGTCCCATTTAACGTGGGTGCTTTGTTCGAACGCCGAATAGTGAGTTATTTACCATGAGAGAATCTTTTATACGGACGCATTAAGCATAAAAGCACACATTTTTATATCTTTGGTGGGCTAGAATCTTCTCTCACGGGTGCTGCATCTGCCAGATCACGTGATTTCGACGTACCCCGTACGCTCAATGTCAGACGTCTTGTAGCTGCATATCAGCGGATTTTCTTCACTGGTAATGATAAATAAGATATCCGTAAATTTTCAGACAAATAACCGGCAGGATTATAGAAAGATAATTGCTAGCAACAGAAGCAGTATTAATATGGAAAGCCATCTCCATGTTCAACTTCACTAGGATGTTTTTATTTAAATTGCCGAATATTGCGCTATATAGCTTAGAAGGATTTCTCATATGGATGCGAAAGCAGTGCCGAAAAAGTCAGTGAAATCTTATATATCGTTGGCATGCAATTCATCTGCTATGCGGCTAACATTTGACACGAAAGAAAGGGGGTACGTAGAGAGCATGTGGTGGAACATCTCCGGCTTTCGTGGCAGACGATAGTCGATGCCAAAGATGTAAATATGTGTACTTGTGTGCGCATACGTCCACACGAGAGGTCCTCTCAAGGTAAATATCGCAGTATTCCGCGCGCTAACATAGGATCCACATTGAGTTGGATATAAATATTGCCTGTTGTATTAAAGTTGAATATATACCACTATTTGTATATAATTAGAAATGCAGCAAGAGGCTATAGTGTGAATAGAGAAAGGTAAATTATCTAATGTGTTTTGTTTCGCTTTTATTCTGTTCAATCCATAAATTAGTTGACGAGACCTATATGTTATTTGGGCCATAGATATTTGTCACGATTTCAAGCGAATATACATTTATACAAAAAGGTTTTATTTCTTTTATTCGAGCGATTCTTAGCGTAACGTAGCGTTTATGACTATTAAGCAGGGATAGAAGTATTGTGCGTTCTTCACCTTCTTCTCCGCTATCGGATCAACAGAATACGTGGCGACCGTCACCGCACATCATTCACTTCACTTAAGAGATACTAAATAGGCCTGAAATGCTTTCATTCTAAAAGAGGCAATTTAATTGATCCACTCTTTTTACTGTTTTGATGGCGAGAGTCACTTCATTCCACATGAGCTAATTCAGGTTACAAGTCATACTTAATTGGTCGAGATTCACATAAAATACAATTGGCTGTTCTCGTGCATGTTTCTTTTTGAAGAGGGAACTCTGAGAAAGTAACTATTTCTGAGAAAGTAAATATTCCACTTCAAATTGAAGGTCTGGAACATCAAATAGACATTCATTTTGTCTTTGTGGATTTTCTTACACAGGGAAATAACTTCACCGCAGTATGTTAACCGTTGGTATTTGTAAATCACTACGGCATCTTTTTTTTCTAGCAGAGATGGTAGTATATCGATGATGTCGTTCATACAAAACAATTTCTATAGTTAATGCTTTAATAATGGCAAGATCTATCATGTAAGTTTTTATTTGTTGCAAACATCGTAAAAAAAAATGACTTATCTGTTTGTTGCAAAAATACATTGTTATTTAGAAAATGGTTGACACCACCTCCATGCTTCTCACAAATTGTATTATACTTTGGGTTAATTTATCCGAAAGAATTTATCCGTAGGTTACTTACATCATTTTACAGTGATATGTTCCATGTTTTTCATAACCTTCATAGAATTCTTTCTAAACGACCATAATGTAATAAATGATATCCACTATTATCATTGTTCTTGTCTATCACGAGATACATTTTTTCTGCCAGCGTCGTTAGAAAGATACTATTTTGATACGAGTCTTATAAAATTAGTTTTCTTTTCCATTAAGTGATATCCTCAAATCTCCGCTGTGTTCTAAAGTTCATGAACTGAGTTATGCATATTATCCCTTCGCCGAACGCGACATTTCTCACTCGATTGTATGTATGAATGTATGTGTATATTAATGTATGTATATATATATATGTATGCGTGTCTCTCTGTCTGTATGCATGTATCTGTTAATGTATGTATATGCATATATAGAAACACTGCTCAAACACGGATGCACCCACACAAAAGCACAAATAAGAGAGAAAAAGAATTCAGGAAATGTTACGACGACTAGGGCTCCAGTTGATCCGATCAGCAGAACAGCCTACTGGTGAAATTAACGTACAAG
>NC_068985.1:7125692-7129269 GCF_001194135.2 Octopus bimaculoides
GTGCCTAGAGTAAAAAAGATTTTTGTCAGTTTTTATGTTCTTAGTTATAATTCCGCCGAGGTCGACTTCACCTTTCAACCTTTCGGGGTCATTGGGATAAGTTTCACTTGAGTGGATTTTGGAGTTGTGTTCTTCAGCCAAAAGCATTTTATTTCATGTTGCTCTGATGGTGTGTCAGGTTTATCGTATCATTAAGATAAAGCCAACATGTCGTTCAGGTGTCGTGAAAGGCGACTAATAGAGGTCGAGGTAAGATTTACACTCCGATCTCATAAAACGTTCGCCAGCAACGACTACAGAAACAGACGCATGTGTTGGACGGCTGTTGTCTCTGTGGTACAAAGCTCTCATCCGCCAGGAGTAGGGAACCACAAATAAATAGTGAATGCAGTGACAAGTTATTAGAGCGAATATGCCACTACTACTACCACCAGCACTACTACTACTACTACTACTTCTCCTCCAAAATTGCTGGCCTTGTGTCAACATAAAAGAATCATTTAGCAAGGTTGCGAGATGGTGGAATTGTTACTGTGTCGACCACAATTCTAAGTGGAATTTCTTCAAGCATTACGTTCCGAGTTTAAATTATGCTGGCAAGGTTGACTTTGGCTTTATTCCTTCTTTTGGGGTCGATTAAAATAAGTGTCAGTCAAGCAGTGGTGTCGATCTAGTCGACTAGATTCATTCTCCAAATTTTCAGGTCTGGAGCCTGTAGCAGAAAGAATTATTTAGTAATTTATTAAGATGGAAGTTTCAGCGTTATTCGGAATTTGGAAGTACAGAAAGTATATTCTTCGTACGCCTAGTACTTATTCTATCGGCCGCTTATGCCGAACCGCAAAGTTACGTGGGCGTAAACACACCAACATCGGTTATCAAGCGATGGTGGGGATCGAACACAGACACACAAATACATACATGTATACGACGGAGTCCTTTCAGTTTTCGTCTACCACATCCACTCACAAGGCTTTGGTCGGCACAAGGCTATAGTAGAAGACACATGTCCAAGGTTTCACGCAATGGGACTGAACCCAGAATCATGTGGTTGGGAAGCAAGCTTCTTAGCACACACACACACACACACACACACACACATATATATATATATATATATATATATATATATATATATATATATATATATATATATATATATATATATATAAAAATACAGGCACACATATATATGGACTGATAGATAGATATATAAATAGATAGTGCAAGCGAAATAATATTCTAAAATAAACTGAAAATGTATGACGTTGTTATTGTTGTGTTGCCACTGTAAATCTTCGAATTTTACGCCAGAAAGATGAATACAGCATAATCCATATCTAAACAACCCGAAGCGAATTAGATTAAATGCTGCGTAGCTGAAACACTTCATTTTGTTCTCTTTGGCAAGGAAAATAATCATCCTTTCAGAATGTAATGCAAACGAAATCAGACAAAAACATTCCTCTTAGCGTGATAACCAACTGAGATCATTACAAAACTAATTTCACTATATTAAAACATGCTAGAATTTCTAGAAAAAAAAAGTGGCTTTTTGTAAGTCTGTAAATGTAAATCGGATTCCATTCTACAGAATTGTTTTATTGTTATTTATTTCTTATAGTTATGTTTTGTATAAAATATCATGAATGGATTATTACTTTGATTTTAATACAAAATATTCCGGTAGGGTATTATTTATCTTTTTAATAAAACTAGGAAATATGTTGAGCCAGATTCAGCAAATCTCTATAGATTCATTATAAGCTTTATAGCACAATACAATATTTTGAATGTTCAAAGTTCAGCTTCATGTTTAGTGCATTATTTCCAATGCATTTTTACATATTTAGTACTGAAACTCTAAAAGTGCATTTCACTTAATAAACTTCTTATAAATCTATCAGTCTTCCTATAATTATTCATGCCTTTGATTATTTCTAATCTGTATTACCAATTATGACGTTTTTTTATTAAAATAATCTCTTTGTGGATTTTTTGAAACTATACTAAGTCTACTTTATTTCCTTAATTGGGGGAGGGAACCAGTCGATTAGATCAACTCCAGTACGCAACTGGTACTTAATTTATCGACCTTGAAAAGATAAAAGGCTAAGTCGAGCTTGATGGAATTTGAATTCAGAACGTAAGGACAGACGAAATATCGCTAAGCATTTCGCCCGGCGGGCAAACGTTTCTGCCGTCTTGCTACCTTAAAATATTGTTTTCTACTCTAGGCACAAGGCCCGAAATTTTTTGGGGGGTGGGGACGGGGCGCAGTCCATTATATCCACCCCAGTATACAACAGGTACTTAATTTATCGACCCTGAAAGGATGCAAGGCAAAGTTGACCTTGGCAGAATTTGAATTCAGGACATAAAGACGGACGAAATACCGCTAAGCATTTCGCCCAATGTGCCAACGTTTCTGTCTGCTCGCTTCGTTCTTAATCACAACTTATTAACCTTCTATGGACGAATTCGTCCCCAAATAATTTTTCGACACATATTCTTTAATCTGCCACGAAATTAAATTCCCAAAAGCTACATATCTTACCCCAATCCGCGCTCTTTGGTTTCTTTTATAATTAATATCACTTAAATATTGAGACTTATAACATTTTCTGTCTTTTTTGCTCTGTATATACGCCGTTACATTTTCGTTCAACCCGAAAGAAGTGATACGACCCCACTCATATATTCATTTTAAAATAAGCTTCTCGGCGTATTTACTTATTTATTTATTCAAATAATTGACATTTTGTCTTCTCGCCCTCCAATATGGTGTCATATCTATCGGGTTTTCTCAGCTCTCATACTCGCACTACCGATCTCCTATACTCTCTCTTTCATTTCTTTCTACGTTGATATTCTACTAGATGAGGCAAGGACCTGACCATTCGAGGTAGAAGACATAAACCATCCCGATCATATGTAACGGGCGTTGATCATCAACCTGTTCATATTGTGATAAGTCTCAACTTAGCAATATCTTCCTAGCACTGACTTCAACCGCTCAAGCTGCTCGCAGTATATCTCCTTTGTTATCGTTTGGTTTGAGTTTAAAAATTCAAAGTGGGCTAAACCTTTCATATCCCACCAAACAGATAACAACATCTTACGCGGGAGAAGGCTTTAGCCTGGGGTGCCGGCGTTTCTCCTTTCTCTGCCCACTGTCTTCGGCACTTGTCGTTTTTATAGAGAACCCATTCTTGTCACCAGTCACTATTCGGTCCAAAAAAGGTTCATTCCTAAGACGTGATAGCAAAGAAGAGCACACATTCACTCTCTACACGTGATTAGACTCGGGAAGTTTGTGAGGAACCCATTGACCCAATTTACTGACTTTTCCGATGACACGCAAGTGTCGATGAATGGTTGAATGAGCAAATCCAAGCCTCTCTGCTAGTTACGATGGGATTTTGTTCCTCCAGGGTTTGCAGGACATCATCGTCAAGCTCTACAGATCTCCCAGGACGAGGCTCGTCTTCTAGGCTGTAGTTTCCGACTCAGACTATCTGGAATTACTGTTGACACTGGCTTACGCTTATTGTTCGATTCCCATATACTGCATTAA
>NC_068985.1:7129279-7143775 GCF_001194135.2 Octopus bimaculoides
GTTCGATTCCCATATACTGCATTAATATTCCTCGCAATTTCCATTGCGTTATTGCCTTTATTGAACTCATAAAGCAGACTACGCCGAATATGCTCCTTTGTCACTTCCATTATAGCTTTGAAAAAATAACTGTTAAAATCGAACTGTACTCTTCAAGATTTTCACTAAGAATAACGGCAAGGTAAAATTACTACCTGCTTTTATAGTAAGTTCATTCAGGTAGTTTATCCCGCCTCACTCCCGAGTTTTAGATCATGCAATTGAAAATACGTATTATTTATGGGATGACCCAATATATATGAGGTAAACTATAAGTATTATTTATGGGATGACCCAATATATATGAGGTAAACTATAAGTAGACCACTCAAGTAATTTAGTGATAATCTTTTCAAATGAATCTCATTGACCGTTATGCTTCCCATGTTGCATTGTATGCAGGACTTCTGACTAATCAAGGCAATATTCGAAGACGAGTGTCATTGGTGTCAACTTGTTTTGCACACTGCATAACCGTCGTAAAATTTGCCTGGTTGTTACATTCTTCTGCTTTCACTCATATTTCTTTATCTACTGATCCGTATCACCGACCCCAAACGTTGAAGTTGAATATTAAGCTCATTAATATCCTACATCTAGGTTTAAGAAACATATAAAATGACACTGCCTTCCTAGTCAAAGTGTTATAAATACATCTATCATATATAGAGCCTGTATCGTCTTCCGTTCGCTGACATTTAAATTTAGTCCTCTAACACATTATAAAAATCCGATGCAGATATCATGCTTAAAAGAAACTTTTGTATCAAAATTGCTGCAGAATCATATTTATTTTGCACTCGAAAAAATCTAAGTAAACGTCGGGACAGAATATCTAAATATTTTCTACAAACTGGAGCCAAGTATAATACGATTCAAATGCACATATTCTGGGGTTTGTTTATGTGAGCTATAAAATACGGCATCACTTCCTTTAAGTAATATAGAGGTACATGATTTGTGTTTACTATTTCTCCAATGATCCCTGCACTATGTTACTTTAAACAGGTGGAAATGAAGGCTCAACAATCCTGCACGCTATTTTCCTCTTCGCCATTTCCAGGCTGAAAAAATAACGAACGAAAAGAAAGGGATTTGGAACAAAGCCAATATTACATAGCTCTGGATATTATAGGGTAACATATTCGATTAGGAAATGATTCAATCTGTAAATTATTCATCCATTCTGCACTAATATTGTCAAAAGAAATGGTTATTGCATGAACGCTATATGTCCTTTTGATGTCGGTTTGCTGGTTAGTATTGTAAAATCCCCTGCAATGAGAATTGAGAATTATATAATCGATTATTGACCATTAGAATCGAACAGTTATCCATATCACTCTTGCAAATAAATATATATATTACGAACATAAGCATTTGATATTTTGAATAAATAATACGTCATTGAGAAAACAGTTCTTTCTTTTATTTTGTCAACGTTTTCATTTTATATAATTTCCATTGGGTAATGTAATTGACTTTTAAAACCTCTCCGAGATGAACTTCACGGTCGACCACCGCCTTTTAAATTCTGATTCAATCATTAATTGAATGAATACGCTGCTCAACTATATTTTTGTTTTCTCATAGTACGTCTAGACGTTCATGTCCGTGGTTTTTAACTAATACTTCTACGATGGATCCTACACTGACTTCTACGACTTAGTTTTGTTACCTTATCATTATTTTTTTGCTTCGAATCTCAATCTAAAAGTATTTATGATCGCATGATAAAATATTATAGCTATACAGTGCAACGAAAGTTTGTTTTCTTAAGTCTTCATAATATTATATTACGGGAATTTTTTAACTGCAATTGTTTATATGCAATTACAGCATAGATCACATTTCCTCTATTTTATTACAATACCGAACAGATAAGCCATTTGGTGTCGTAATAAAAAAATCATAATTATATGGATTAGAATAGGCCAAGCAAAAGTAATGAATTTCTTTTCCACAACTTTTCTCCGCATATAGAAATTGCTTTTGTATAGAAGCATTACTCTGTGGCATACGATAGCTGACTGATTTTGTATTTAAAACTTTCAATATCGTCAATTATGCTGTTAAAATGTCTCTCCAATGCATTTGTCAAAAGAGTTTTAGTGCCAGATTTTATCCATCCCTGACATGATCAATAAATATTATGCAAAAAGAAGTAAACACAGAATATATATGTATATATATATATATATATATATATATATATATACATTTATACATAGAGATATGAAATAAATACGCACATATACACAACTATAAATCTGCGCTAATATATAATCCTCATTAAATATCTACATTCCTTTTATGCGTACGTGTGCGTGCGTGTGCGTATTGTTTGCATTATATATTTACACATACGTATATACATACTTATATTTACACAGACATATATATATACATGTATGTATGCATATATAAGTACATATATACACACACACATATATATATATGTATATATATATATGTATATATATACATATATATATATATACATGCACATATATATGTATATATATACATATATATATATATATATATATATATATATATATATATATATATATATATATATACATGCACATATATATGTATTAATGCATGCATATATGAATAAGTTATTTTAATATATATCACATTGATATGCATTATTGAATAGGAAAACCGAATGGACAAAACATCGACATAAAATGGAATATATAAAGATTATCGGTCCCCGGTAAATCACTTTACCAACACAACAAAAATTATTTATTTAAAATAATAATAATATATATATATATATATATATATATATATATATTATATATTCTGTGAAGAACGTAGCAAAGTACAGTATATATATTTACATACACAACGTTCAATAAGCATATAGAATGTACGAATTTTAACAAAGCACATTTTACTGATTATATTATATATGTATGTGTGTGTGTACATACACACACACGCACGCACACACACACATGTTTATAGATAGATAGATTGCTACAGTATGAATTTGTCGAAAACTTAGCAATATGTCAAGATACTTTAAAGAAAACAAAATAAAAAATATTATTAGTGGGTCAAAGCTTTATGAAATATATTCAGTAGGTGCATTCCAGTGTAGATTAGATGAATCTAAATAAATAAGACTATGATAAAATGTCAGATATATTTTGAAAAGCCGCAGTAAATAAGAAAGGGCAAAGTCGGAAAATTCAATTGACTTCTCAAACTTTAAAAATCAATTCTAACGCTGGTCGTGCATAAACGCCGAGAATAACACTTCATTGTACGAAAACACTGGCGTAAAATTAAGATTATTATTTTGTTGTGTTTTTTACACTCACGTTGCTTTTTTGATTTACATACTTTATGCTTAATAACTCTCTAAATAGGAAACGTTTGAGTAAAAAATATATATCAACTGAGCCGTGTGCAAAATGAACATATATTTATATGCCTAAGTGCTTATGCACGGACTGTCTAACAATGCACTGGGCTAAGGCGTTTCTGTTGTCCCTAACGGATATATATCGTAAAGTCACACACACACACACACACGTATATATATGTGTGTGTGTGTGTGTGTAGTTTAGGACAATCAGTAAGTTGTTATTATAGAACTCGGAGTTTCAAGTGCCGGAGCTAAGATCTACGATGCATCCTCTCTGGTGCATTTTTACCTACACTTTGTTACGAAAAATAATAATAATAATAATAATAATAGCTCCAGACTAAATAACAACAAAGAGGTACACTAAGAAGCTCTCTCCGCAAAACACCCTTAATACAGGAGAGTATTGTCGTTCGTATGAAGCATTGTGTATTGTAAATTACAACAGGTATATAGTCCATTTTTTTGTATTATAGTGCATTGCTGTACCATTCTAAACTTATTCTTTACACTTAATACAATATCCTCGGTGCAATGGAAGGAAGGAAAACTTCGCGATACAGCTGTGGGAAAGTTCTGTTAAGGCAAAGGAACTAAAACATCGGAAAGATTTTTTTTAGTGTAGTTTCTTTCTTAAATGCGTGATATCTCATCGTGACAAGACGCCGAAAGCAGCAGGAGGAACCCTGGAAAAACACACAAAACACACCAACTACGCAGTAAGTACGTAAATTGAATATTTACCTGTACATAACTGTCCATACATCCATATGCACATGCTAATATTTATAAGCTACATAAATAATGCCTACATGACACAGAAAATAAAAGAAAAACACACCCAAGCAGAGACAAAGCGACTTCCCAAATTAGTTACTCAGTTTAAAACATCCCTAAAACATTGGAGACAATATGCCCGGTAACAATATGATTCTCTGAGCCTTTGAGCTTTCAGTATTATTCGTTGTAAAGCCCATATTATGCACGAAAACAAAAGAAAATATATATTGGCGATTTTCGATCTATCAGTCTACGATAGAACAAATATATCCATTCGAAGAAGAAAGAAGCGGTGTCTTGTCAAAAAGTCAACCCCGAACAAACAGATCCGTCTCTTATTGTCACCACTAATGCTTTAATGACATGCCAAATCTCATGCCGGATCGGACATCGCCCGGGACAAGGACCGTGTTACACAGTGAGGGACCAGACTTGGGTCGAAAAGTCTGCTGCTGGAACAAACTCTCTAAAAAGACGAACTATCACGTAACCAGATCCAGGATAAGCTTAACCGTAGACCTGTAGTGACATTCCTAAAGCACGATCTAAAGCAAAACGCATAAAATGAACTAGAGAGTATTATAGAGATGTGTTGAAAGCTTTCTATACAGCCGAACTAAATCTAAACAATAAGCTCATTGTACAAGCATGGAGAAACCTGATAAGCAACGAAGTACGCAGTTATATAGACGCCAATACATTAAGTAATGTACGGAAAGACATCATTAAGAATAAAAGCTTAACTGACGCTGAAATTAGTGAAATTATGACCAAATGAAAACAACAACAGCGCAGATAAAATAGGTAACAAATGCACGGAACCCAGTGTACGAGCAGTACATCCCAACGAAGAAGCTGAAGAATAGCGAAGAACAGATATGCGGAAAAATAAAAGAAAGTAGATCTACCTGAAAACACTCGAAATAGATATGATACAGAATTTGTGGTGAATAATAAAGAGAAGATAATAAAAGCAAAAGACGATATTATGAGAGAATTCAGCAAGACTGAATCTACTGACATGATCAATAGAGAACCGCTACGAAATTTATCAAACATCATAAAAAACAACATAATCATGATATATAATGTTACTCTTAGGCAGATCTTAAGAAATGAAGAAAATGATTTAACAACCTTATATAACCTCATCTATTCCACTGCTAAAGTTGTAACTGCTCAATTAGGTATCAGTACGAAACAAAAGGACTAACCATGTCAATAGACCTCCTGAGTAGAAAATAGCAATACAAAAAGAGATTGAATCTCTGCGGGCGGATGAATCAGTTCTCGATGAACTTGCTAGAGGAGTTAAAACGATGCGAGCTAGAGAAATCAAACAAAAATATAAAACTATAGAACCAAAGAGTTTATAAACCTCCCTGCAACCACGGAACTATTTAAACCACGAATACACCTGAAAGCCCAACGGCTTAGAAAGTATGATAAAAGAATTATATTTTGTTGACAAAACAAGATATTCAAGATGAATGCAAAGAAGTTTTATAGGGAAATTGGCAAAAATAAGATAGAAGTAAAGGAGCCACCTAAGACTAAGGAAATGGAAAAGTTGTAGACGAAGATATGGTGCAACAAAAAAGAATATGATGCTGAAGCTCACTTGACAGAGCGTGAGAAAGTGAGACTGGAGGAAGAGGCAATAGGAGTAGAAATTCTCAAAAATGGAAAAATTCAGGCCTGGACCGGATCCCTAATTTCTGGCTGAATTGTTTGACGGAAGTACACCAACATTTTGCGAATTTAAAAATCGTCACGATAAGATAGGAGAGTATTTACTTTGGAAAATATGTAAACACTACAAAATCAGCACTCCTGGTTACTAGTATGAACATCATCCTGAGCCAGTCATTGAAGGTAAAAATGTTACCATTCTCTGGAATTTTCCAGTAAACACCGATAGAACGATCCAAGTTAATCGACCAGACATAGTCGTTAAAGAGGGGGAAGAAAATACTTGCAGACTAAGAGATGTAAGTGTTCCAACTAATAAAAATATATCTGTAAAGGAATTTGACAAATTAAATAAATATAAGGACCTAGAAATTAAAATACAAAAATGTGGCATCTTAAAGCGAGAATTGTACCTGTTATTTTAGGTGCCCTATGTATGATAAGAAAGGAGTTCAGAAACTTCTACATAATCTCCCAGAAGAACAACGTCTCACAGAAATCCAAAACATTTTGCTTACAAGTACTGCCCACATCCTTAGAAGAACCCTATCAATTTAAACGTCCGTGTTGTATTACAAGAAAATATTTCGCTGCTACCCCTTCCAATTCCCCTCCCCAAGCTTTCAGTCATAATGTAACATCTCTTCTCCTTCATTGGCCATTGGATGCTGGGTGTGCATCGGCAAGTGATTGTAACAAAGATGCAGATTAAAAGATAATAATAATAATAATAATAATAATAATAATAATAATAATAATAATAATTGAAAACACTTTCAATACAGTAACCATAAGAGCATCACAGCAAACCACAGCACATACCCAAGGCGCACAGAGCTGCGCTCGGTAGTGAAGTGAAAGCACGTTATAAAAATAAAACTACTGAACAATAATAATGACAATAATAATACGAACTAAATAGCACAATTAGAGAAGATCAGGATCAGGCAGCCAGTAATTTGAGGTACATTGATCGACGTAAGCTCAAAGTTGAAACCGAAGAGATAGATTCGATCGTTTTTATTCCAGACAAGAAATATAATTGAATCTAACGGGATTATTTCGGCTGCAGCTATGGTTGCTGCAGACAGAGTTGGATACAAAAGAAAAGAAGAAACAGAAGGTAAAGAGCCATACTGGCGAAGATGAATTTGTTAGAAACAAAGTAGAAAGACATTTAGGACAATACACTGTAAGGCTTGACAGAGAAATAGTAAGCCTAAGTAAAATCCAACAATGTTTCAAAATCTCTGGACAAAAAGCTGGAAGGGAAGGAATGATTCCCGCTGCAAAAGATCAATGTCTGACTACGACCAACTATAAAAGCTAAATATTGAAAACCGACCCAAACACCAAATTCAGAATGTGCAGCTAGCACAATGAGATTTATTACATCATCTTTGGTTGTCTGCTTCTTGCCAAATGTGAATATATACACAGACATGACCGAGTAAGTAGTTATATCCACATAGACATTGCATTGGCTTCTGACCAAAATATTGTTCAAAAAGAAGTGGAGAAATTTCTGAAGTACAAAGGTCTCGAAATTGAAGTAATCAAGATGTGCGGCATGAAGGTAAAAACGATACCAGTAATAATTGGAGCATTGAGCATGATAAAAATAAAACATGAACGCAAACGTAGAAGCCATGCCTGAATTCTTGACACTGCACACTCTCCCCAAAATAGTCATTAGGAAGGGCCTATCTCCTACGCAAAACACAATCAATTCCATAACACAACCTAAACAAAACAATCTACAAACATGACATACTCTATATAGCAAATCCTCAATACAACAAACTACTGCCAGCGCGCCAGATACCCGACACGTTGCAAACACAATATAAATATTAATACAATAAAATCCCGCACCAAACGCTATAATAAAGGAAAGTGACGCAATAGAATGCCATAAAACGTTTGCATACTCCCAACAACACGGAGGTGTATCAGGTGATGCAGTAAAAATTTGCCTCAAACTACCAAATGTTAAATAATAATAATAATAATAATAATAATGATGATGATTATGATAATAATAATAATAATAATAATAATAATAATAATAATTTGTTTCTTTATTGCCCACAGGGGACTAAACATAGAGGGGACGAAGAAGGACAGACAAGGGGATTAAGTTGTTACATCGACCCCCAGGGATTAACTCGTACTTATTTAATCGACCCCGAAATGATGGAAGTCGACCTCGGCAGAATTTGAACTCAGAACGTAACGGCAGACGAAATACTAATAATAATCCTTTACAGCTCTAGGCATAAGGCTTGAAATTTCGGGGGAGGGGGCCAGTCGATTAGATTCAACTTAGTACACAACTAGTACTTAATCTATCGACCCCGAAAGGATGAAAGGCAAAGTCAACCTCAGCGGAATCTGAACTCAGAACTTAAACACAAACGAAATACTGCTAAGCATTTCGTCCAGTGCTCTATCGATTCTACCAGCTCACCGCCTTCTGTTAATAATAATAATAATAATAATAATAATAATAGTAATAATAGTAATAATAATAATAGTAATAATAATAATAATCGTAAATGATGGGGAGGTTGATAATAATCAATTCTCATATGCTTTTTTTTCATTCTAGTGTCCAGGGAAACTGCGAAACATACTTTGGAATAGAAGTACTTCATATATTTAGGAGTGGTATACGCAATTATTAATATCGACAGATAACTGACAGTATAGAATTGCACATATTTGTAAAGTATACTTGAATAATTGTCAGTTTGTAACAACATTTACACTTTATTAATAATCATTTATAACTCTGCGTGTTTCACAGGTCACTTTTTATCTATATCTCTCCTGGAAAGATCAGTATATTAATAATAATAATAATATACTAAGTCAGTTCAGTCGGCCACGCCACCTTAATTTGTACAACATGTCGTATTAATATCCATCTCTCTCTCTTCGGTTTGTAGATATAGAATATACGTCTCAATTATATTCATGAGTGAGTAGCATCAACTCTCAAATGTCTAAAAGGTTTTACGGTAGAAGACACTAACTAAGAGAAAAAGGAGGACCCGGAGGGAAATTAATAGATATTAATGCTAGATAAATGGCTTCAGCGAATCAAAATAACAAATCGTCACTGACGCAACAATGTTAAAGGAAAACAAACAAAATCTTTCACCGTGCATAATTTCTCCCTGCGTTAACTGTCACCATGATATTCATGGCATTGAAAATTATGACATCAAGATTTCGGGATCAGTCTTGCAGTAATAATCATGAATTTCAGTAACTATTTACTCTTTTAAGATTTTGAAATAACAACGTAAACATCAGTTGCATTTCGAAACAATTGTTATTTTATTTATAATACATCCATTACTGTCTATAGAGAGATGGAAATTTTAATTTAGAATGATGTGTAGTAATACATTTCAATATGAAAATCTATAGGTTATCAGTGAGTAGCATTTACTGAAGTTAAAGACGTACAGATTAGGATTCTTCTTGGAAATTGTCAGCTGGCGAGTGATTAAATGACTGAGCAATATTATAGTGACACAGTATTAAACTAGTACAAATATTACTTGAATACACATCCAATTACACAGTAAATTCATTCAACCTACGACAGCCAAATTCATGTATATTTGAAGAATTTCTACTGAAATCGGTTGTAACAACTTATGATGCACTTCATTGCAGATATGACATTTTGATGTTATCCATCGAGTGACTCAGGTGAACTTTGTCATAAGTTTGAATATAAGATAGAACTGAAATTACTGAGGTTATAATTGCGAATTAGACAAAAGCGCAATTTAAGCTTCTCAAATAATAAATAATGGATGTACTTTCTAAGTCACACATTTAAATGCTTATATATACACGTCATTTTTTTAGAAACAACTTCAATTATTAGAACTGCTGATACCCAAACTTTATGTCGTATTCTCATTTCAGTTCGACATCAATCGCAGTGAGGGATCTGCTTGCATTTTTATTCTTTCTGAGCAAAGCTAATTCCCTGAGTTTAAAATGCATCTTACATGGTATATTGTACGCCTCTTTTAATATTGCTCAAATTGAGGTTTCTAGCAACCTTATATTATTATTTCTTAGATCATTCTTATTGTAATTAAGAAAGTTACATAAACGTCTTGCTCACGTCGCATATAGAACTGCAAACAAATTGGGGAGAAGCTTTGCCCAATACTACTGTTGAAGATAAAATATATTGTCTGCTGTGGCATTTTAATTCGTGAAAATTTTGACAACTGCAAACTACTTTTGCTTCTCATTCGTAATTGGCAGACATCACCATATGTTTCATATTTTAGCACCTCCCGAATCAAAGGTTATTTCGATAAATCAATAATTCGCCTTGTAAATATTTATTATTTATTATTTCACTTGATGTATTTATATATTGTATATCACCAACTGCCCCTCACATCGTGTTTATATAACTTATCCGTCCAATCACATGACTTTGAAATTTCATCTCACGGATTTACCAATCTCTGTGCTTTCTCCATCTCTTCAAGTCCCTGAGGATGGCGAGGATTATTAGTATTACTAAAACTTATTACATGGTATTTTAGTCAGCCAAGATGTCGTTTTGAGCTTTATTGACAAGAATTTTCCTCAAATTTCAAGCATTCTTTTCTTTTACAATTCTTTCAGTATAAAGGATTGCGCTCGTCCACTAACCAAAAATGCGTGCCTCAATTGCAATATCCTTCAACCTCTTAGATTGCACTTTGGTTTTTGTGCCAAATGTACCACTTACTACGCGATTAATTGTCATCTTATCTGCCACCGTTTCTTTATCTCTCGGCTAAGTCCTGATATTTCAGAATAAGTGACGAAATACTTCTGAAAGACTTGCTAGACTTGGGCATTTGTCAAGTGGACGAGAAATTAATACAGGAAATTCCGTAAATTTTCATTGTTACATATAGATCGCAGATTTGCTGAACAACTTTTCATTTTTTTTAATTTTATTTTATTCGGAACTATTTTAAACACGCAATTGACATATTTTAGATTCATCCAGGGTTTACTAAACTCTTTACGTAAATGTAAAATAAATCAAGCAGAGCATCGCAGTAAAGAAACGTGTAGAATATATCTGGAAGCTTAATTGATTACTTTCACCTTTAGTTGTAGAAGAAATGTCTGTGTACTACTTCATCATCCAGTTTATGATAAATCCGTACCATTCCTGAATTTTAGTCAAAGGAGGAGACACAGTACTGATGATATTTAGAACGTCATGCATACATCTAGAATAAGGCTTACATCTAAACCATCATCAGCTATTACGAGTCAGTGTCTGAATGGAAGCAGCTGGATTATAAATACTCAAAAGCAATTCTAGATGTTTATATTCAACCGGGACTTGTGTCATTTCACTTCATCCAGATATTAAAAAGTTGGCGTTCTCGATCGCAAAACATTTACTATCAGTAAAGTAATGCAGCCGATTGACATGTTATACATTGTAATTTTACTACCTATGTTAGAAAACAGTTTCTATTGCGATTATAGCCTTTCATAGCTGAGTATATCATAAATCACTCTACGTATCCCTTACGAGTGTGAATAAAGAAGTGATATAGACCTGAAGAAAAGAAAAGCGACCTTCGTAGCTTTACAACATTCATTCCACATATGAGTGTTTTTGTCTGTGTGTGCGTATGATACATGTTAAATAATATCAGTTGAAACTCAGGTACTATGATTTTATAATTGTTTAACTGAAATGCCATACAGTTTCACGCTAAGATGTTATTTATATCAAAAGGGGGAAATGTTGTCAAAGAAAATATAATAGTTATTATTTGCTGTGTATGCATTAAAGTGTTGACCAGGCATTAGTAATTTGATCTGAATAATTTCCTCAAAAAACTGAATTCTAATTTACTTTTACATAGAACTTATTTTTGCTTTTAATCTGACACAAACTGCTCGAAATTTCCTTGGTAATTTGGCACAAAGTTTCCGGCAAAACAGAACAAATTGTTACAGGAGACTGCGTTATAAAATATTCTTGGTAATCTGATAAAAGCCTCACTAATGGAAAGATGTTCAATTTGAATAGCTAAAAAAATAGAAAATAAACAACTGAAGGGTTCGATAATATGTTAAAATTTCTTTTCAAATGTCTTTGCGGCTTTTTTCATCGTTAGCATTACATTTAACGACAGTGTAATAACATGAAAACTTCAATTAAATGAGTCATGCAACTTTCTCGATAGAAACTATGTTTCTTTCATGTTTTTTGTTCATTTCTGGCTTTTATTGAGTCTTCTTGTTATTTTATTGATGCCATCATTTCCAGTTAACACAAGTAAATTCAGTGCTTACTTACAAATTCCAACTTCTTTCGGTTAGAATTGCTTTTCTGTGAGCACACTATGTAATTAAGTAGCGGTTACCATACAACAACGGCTTAGAACGATTTGTAACAATTCAAATGTTGTATACAGCATAAATGAGAACACTGTCTGAAACATAATACAATTTAACAAATGAAGTTTTACTACAACATTTTATATGTAAATACTTCCACTCGTTGTTAGATAGAAATTTACTAGCACCGCAGATAACCATGACATTTTGAGGAACCTATTTTAAATCATGATTTCTTGCTTCTAGCCAATTCGCTTCGCTAACAAAACTAATAGTCTCAATAATACAAAGAGAATCTTATTTCTTGCCTGATTGTTGACGATTTCGGCCTAAATTATCGGGTGCCACTATTCACAATTTATAAAATTTATCGAGATGATGACCACCGTCATGATTGTGACGATAACATTGATCGTTAGATGTTAATTATTAAGATGAAGATGCTGTAGTCGGACATCATCCTAACTGTTGTTGTCACGACTAGTGCTAATAAAACAATATCTTCAATAATTTAAACATTAACGGATGGCATAATAATCATTGTAACTTGTTTCTTTTCAACTGATTATTCTCAAACCTCCTCGTCTCATTATTATCATCGTTATCGTTTCTGCTAGACTAACTTGATCCTCACCGCCACCACCATCATCATCATTATTATTGATTTACTTCTCATAGCGCTCGGTCGTGTTTGCTCTGGTAGATTCTGTGAGAGCGGACTGCAACCTGATGTCACAGGTCTCACGGCGTCTCTTTACGCACATTATAACCTTTGATATTTAGTTGTTAAATATTGAGAGAGACATTCATCAGCCAAGTACCAATCGCAAAATCCGAGCTGTCCCCAGCAGAGCCGTTTTGGGGGCACAACAGATTAGACTGTATGAAAAGAAAAAATCTTAACATCGGGCTACAACAAGTAACCTTAGATGCCAAGAACCCTCCTACGTATCATAGATGTCTCTAATAACACTGTTTCCTGGAGCTGTACTAAACTGGGTTTTATGGCTATATCCTTTATCCATCTGTTCAAATCTTTAGGGAAAACCCCTAATGCACTTATAACTACTGGGATAAATTTGACCCGCACTTTCCATACTTTCTTTAAATCAATGCCTAGGTCGTAGTATTTTCCTATTTCATTGAAACCTCTGATATTGATTTTCTCATCATTTGGGACTGTAAAGTGAATTATCTGACATTTTCTATTCTCTTTACTACTACTAAATCAGGTCTTCTAATATCTGTTGCACTGTCAGTGTGAATATTAAAGTCCTACAACATCTTATATTTCATACATTCTAGTATTTTACTAGGTTCATGTCCATACCATTTATCAGTATCGTCAAAGACTAGCTTATTCATGACTGCCACTGGGTTACTCTCACTAGATTGTCATGTCTTTTATTGTATTCTTTATGCGCCAGCATGCTACATTCACTTACTACATGAGTAACACATTACTCTTTTGATTTGTATAAGCTACATAGGTAATTTACTTGGTCTTTGTCTTGGTTTTATCCAATTAGTCCTCAGTGCTTGATCATGTGCTACTTCTAACAACATTCTGCCGACCTTTCCGGCCATTCTTCTTCTTCTTCTTCTTCTTCTTCTTCTTCTTCTTCTTCTTCTTCTTCTTCTTATTATTATTATTATTATTATTATTATTATTATTTGTGAAGAAAAAGTTTTGAATGCCACAACAGTGCACGACAATACAAACAAAGGGCTATATACCTGTGATAATTTAGTCATATATAGTCTGATAATATTTCGGAATAAAATTCCTTCATATATTCTTATATGGATTCGCTGCTATAATCGGTTTTCCAACGGATTTCCTTTGTTTTTTTATTTCGGAAGCGTCTCAGCAGTGGTCTCACGAAGCTCATTCCCGAATTCCTCAAGAGAAGTGCGTGAGGTCGGTCACGTCTCAATCGCTTTTGTACTGGAAAAAACGGAACGCTGCTTGTAAGTACCAGCACACACGAGATTGAGACATGGCCGACCTCACGCACTTCGCATGAGAAATTCCCGAAGGAGCTTCGTGTTTGTATTATAGTGCATTGTTGTACCATTCAAAACTTTTATTCTTTACAAATAATACACAATGCGTCAAGCGAACTACAATACTATCTTATTATTATTATTATTATTATTATTATTATTATTATTATTATTATATGAGACCTCAC
>NC_068985.1:7143840-7145839 GCF_001194135.2 Octopus bimaculoides
TACAATACTATCTTATTATTATTATTATTATTATTATTATTATTATTATTATATGAGACCTCACAGCTTATTTTGATGGGTATGGTAGAAAGTTTCAGCTGTCCACAGCCAACAGCCAAAGGTGACATTTGTTTACAGGTCATGCTTCAAGAACCCTGCGAAGAATTCCTGCAGTTCCAAGCAATATTGATTTTTTAAAGTGTTCTATCTTCACCCTTGCACCAATCTTTTTTCAGCCATGTTGGTAGTTGAGCGCTGATACATCCAAGTGCACCAATTACTATTGGTATCAAGTCTAACTCTCTTCATTGACCATAACCTTCGTATTTCCCACTTTAAATTGTCTTAGTTGTTTATTTTTTCTTCTTTCTTATCGGTCCTGTTGTCACCGGGGCATACTATGTCGATTATCATACATGTTCTTTCTTTTTTATTCACGACAACAATGTCTGGTTTCCTATGTCTGGTCAGGTGATTGCACTCGATCATTACACCCCATAGGATTTTGCAGTTTTCATTTTTGATGAATCTTTCTGGGGTTTGTTCATACCACATCTTTGCTCTTTGTAGGACGTGATTTCTACAGAGCTCTAAATGGATCATTATTGCCACATTGTTCTGGCGTTGTACCGTTTCATCTCCCTCACCACACATTCTGCATTTGTCGCTATCTGTAATGTTGTCAATTCTACACTTAGTATAATTGGTCCTTAATGCTTGTTCTTGAGCTGTGCATATGAGTGCATCTGTCTCTATCTCCAGGCCACTCCTCATCCATAGCAACCGGTCCACTTTTTTTTATATTCTGCCCTATTCATTATTATTATTATCATTAAGTTGGCGATTAGGAGGAATCGATAGTACGCCAAACAAAGAAAGAGAGAGTAAAGTGGTGTGGCAGTCCTGATTAAAAACTGCCCTAATGTATGTGTGTGTTTATATCTGTGTGTGTCTCCCCACCGGCCGCTTAACAACTGACTGTTGGCGTTTTTCGTTCCCGTAACGTAGCGTTTCGGCAGAAAAGACTGATGGAATACGTAACAAATATTCAAAAGTATTGCGGTTGATTCATTCGCTTAAAACATTTCTAAGTCGGCACCCCCAACATGACCACCAATGATTATGATTGAAGCAAGTAAAAGAAAGAAAAACTTTCAGTTTTAATATGTGCTGCTTCGGAAACAGAACGTTTCCTTTTTAAACTACTTCAGATCGTTGCTGATATAATTTTCTTAATAACTAGCCTGTATCTTCCTCATTTTTGGAGCCATTATGTTGTTAGTGAACAATAACCCAAAAAGAAAACATTCTCTTTTGCAATTTTCTTTCTTTAAAGAAGTAAACATGGGATTTAAATTGGTTCCATTAGTTAAACAGAAACTTTTAGTAGTATCTTATTTAGTCACGCCTTGGTTGCTCTAACATTAATGATTCCACGGTTATGTTTCTTTAAAAGCATTTGTTTACACATGTGTATCATTTATATCATTTTAAACTCCGAAAATTAAATAAAGAATATCCGTCTACAATTATTGCTTATAAATTCTGACTTTAACGCAACACATTATTGCGTCCATTCCTCTCAAACGTCTTAAATGTCGGTCTTAATAAATTTGGCAGTTGAGGAATGAGATTTCCATTGAAGCTGTATAGTAATTCTCTAATCATAATAAAACATTTTCTACTACACTTTTCAGACGAAAGTGAAATTCACAGGAAAGAGGAAATATATAAGATGTATTTGTTATATATGTTTGTGTGTGTGTGAATGTGTGTGAAGACGTTGGTTCTCTGTTGGAAAGTTTCATATCTTGTACCTACAATTTCTTTCTTAACATGGGTTCTTCCATGACATTGGCGCCTTGAAAGTCGTCTGAAGAGCTGATCAGATATACAGCAGCAATGTCCCAGTTCAGTGTATCCTCTCTTCTACGCTTTTATTACTATAATGTTCAAGTGCCACTTCAATCCTTCTCGTGACTTTCAGTATTTCTTATAT
>NC_068985.1:7145982-7147979 GCF_001194135.2 Octopus bimaculoides
TTTGTCGAAATATTTTCGTCGCGGTCTCAAAGCGACGAAAATATTTTGACAAATTAAATTTAAATGTTGAAGTGAATCTAACGGATTTTGTGTGTTATTTTAAATGGCTTATAAACACCTTCCACGCTGCAATTGATTTCGTTCCAGCACACGATCTCAGATCAGGTCACTTGCTATGCAAGTACATCTCTGTAATATATATATATATATATATATATGTATAAAATCATATTTCTTTTGTACTTACGACTTCGTATGTTATTCGTTGAACCCCTCTATGTGGAATTGTACTTCCTCCAGGCAGCATAATACTTACATTAGATAAATAGTTAAGGCATTGATTATTTGCATATGCAAACATTGCAGATCGATGCATACAAGAACACATGTAATCACATATGTCTAGCTTTCTCTCTGCCTTTCTCTCTCCCTCTATTTTTCTCCATGTAAATGTATATCCTTTTGTTTTTTGAATGTTGGATCGCGAAGTTGACAACGCTATAAATAATAGACAAATAAATAATAGACCAATTGATCAGAAAAAAAACCGATTTTCTCGAATCAAAGACTTTTAACCTGATATTTAGACGCCATTGTAACTTTATCTGCTTTAAGATTTGTTAGACGCAAACTGAAAGAAGACCGTCGTGTGTGTGTGTGTGCGTGTGTGTGTGTGTGCGTGTGTGTGTGTGTGTGTGTGCGTGTGCGTGTGCGTGCGACATACATAAATGTAGTTCGTTAGAATTAGTACTCAACACTCCACTGGTGGATAAATAAATTCTTTATTTGTGAATGAAGGCTACCATTGGTTTCATGTTAAGAAGAGTTCAAAAATATCCAAGTATCTTAGCAATTTTTCCAGCCGATCACACGAAGAAAGATGTTTGCCTACGGACTGAGATTCGCTTCCATCTCTGACTCGCCACAACCTCCGAACCCCTGAGTAAAGTGCTGGCGAAGGCGTCTCACGTCTGCCTGCACTGGAAAAAGGTGGGCTGTTACCCTTTGAATAAAAAGGGTGCCGAAAGAGGAGCCGGGGAAAGGAGGATCAGCCCTTAATCGAGAATCTAATTATCAGGAACTGCAAGAGACGACACAATGACCTGAGCTTGGCTTCGGTTGACTATCGCAAAACATACGATATGATACCACACTCTTGGATAATAAAAGAATGGAAATGTATGGAGTAGCAGAAAACATAAGAAACCTTATACGGAATAGCATAAAATGTTGGAGAATGGAATTGACAGCAGGGAAGCAATTATTATGAGAGTTGAAAATGAAGAGAAGACACTTCCAGAGGGACAGTGATCAGGCAGCGAAAATGCTACATTGGAAACTGTGCAAAAAGTGGGGGATAGAGAGAGACAAGACGTGGTATGAGCACAAACAGCAGAAAGTGGCGGAGTCAGAGACTACTAAAATCCTTTCAGATTTCCCAATCCAAACAAATCAGGCGCTAGAGCATAACAGACCGGACCTACTGGTGATGGACAAGGTGCACCACATATGCTGTGTAGTTGATGATGCATGGCCCTTTGACGCACGAATAGCCAAGAAGGAAGGCAAAAAGATAAAGAATTACAACACTCTTAGGTAGGAAATAGCCCGGCTATGGAAAATGAAGGAGGTGAAGATAGTGTCAATTATTGTTGGGTCATTGGCGACAGCATCAGAAGGCATCGATATAAAAGAAATTGGAATAGAGTGGCCAGTAGAAGTCTTAGAAAAGTTTTGCCTCCTTGGAACGGCCAGAATAATAAGGAAAGTATTAGGCAGCTGAAAACAACGAATAACATGGTGCTGTAGGTAGTAAGCCCGCTATGCGTGCGAGACTCCAGGAGTTCAAACAAAACCTGTGATAAATAGAAAATAATAATAATAAATGTTCTGATGCAACACTAAGCACTGGTTTTATGGCTCCTTATCTTAACTGATAAGAAGTGCGTCTGTGTGTGTGTGTGTGTGTGTGTGTGTGTGTGTGTGTGTGTGTGTGT
>NC_068985.1:7147989-7164493 GCF_001194135.2 Octopus bimaculoides
TTCTTTCTCTCACTCTGTGTGTGTGTGTGTGTGTATGTGTGTGTATCCGTGTCCGTGTGTCTCTCACCACCACTTGACTTGACGATCTGTTTTGGTGTGTTTACGTCCTCGTATCCTTAGTGGTGGAGCAAGCGATAACGCTAGAATAAGTAAAACGCTCAAAAATGGTACTGGGGCCTATTCATTCGACTAAAATTTCTTTAAGATAGTTGCCCCAGCATGACCACAATCTGACTGAAACAAGTAAAAGATAGAAGAATAGATAAAAAATAACATTTCAAGCCATCCATTGGATATAATTTATGGCAATAGAATCTCTGAGCCTCAAAGCTCTAGAAATGTGTGTATCTATTCACGTCAATAATGTTGTTTGCATTTATCAGGTTTATTCTATAGATTGAACAAATATCCGTTTCATAATTGTACCCTTATAAGTAGGGACATATGACATATTTCACATTTATATTTCCTAGAATTCCATTGATTTTCATTTATTCTTTAATATTTCAGAAACATTTCAAATTAATATTTTTCTCTTCAATTTTAGAAATCACAAACCACAACATATATTGAATGCCAAATTAAATATCATTGCTTATTGTGTGTATTCTTCGCATTCATTGTATACACACACCACACACACACATATATATTTATATATTAATACAAAAACATATATAAATATATATGCATGTATATATCCACACACACATACATATATATATAGTTGTATGTGTGTTTGTGTGTGTCCGTGTAATTGTTTGTGTGTGTGAAACCAGTGATGCATATTAAATAGATGATATGTTGTATTTTCCGAATACCTGACAGCAGCTACGAATAGAAGATTTAAAACTTAATTTTAAACATCACATTCCACTTAAATATATAATATTTGTGTTGGATATATTTCAGCTTTTTCTTTTTTTTTTTTTTTTCCCTTCCTGACTATTACGTATGATATATTGATTTCCTAGCTGAAAAATATAATTTAATTAAATTAGATGAAAACAAAAATATATTGTCGTTCTGTAAAACCATCAGTAAAGCTAATTTCAAGAGTTTCTCTTGTACGATATTATAAACTAATGCCTATATTCATTTTTATCAAAAATACGATTATCAGTGGTTAAAATTTCCATGAATACAACCAGTTTATTTATACAAATCCACATCACTTCTCTAAAATATATCTGGCCATATATTTGGTCACAAATATTGTCTCATCACTTCATTTTAAACCGATATAGGATAGATTGCAACGGGATAGTCGTATCCCTGTGAAGGAACAATTTTATCCTACATTAACTAGCTCCAGTTAGGTGATAGGAAGGTGTTAAAGTAAGTACGAGGCAACCTTAGAAAATGTATTCTGCATGCTATTCCAAAAGGCTTCTTGATGAATGATAGTATTAGTAATAAAATATCTGTTCTGTTCAATTACATTGTGTGAACTGTGGGCACACCACGAGAGATAAAAACTGTTTTTCTATAGTTACGGATTGCATGTGTTCAGTAATGAGACTTGTGTTGACCTCTACAAAAATATTAACCGATGCTGTTCACGTAACAACTCCGTCTAAATGTTCAAACAGTTTCACTTACTGGACTGAGTGGTGAGTCGATCTCTTAAGTGAAACACTTGATCTCATGTTGCTCTGCGCTCCAAAACATGATGCGACGTACACCGAGTTTAGGCAACGCCGATTTCAAAGAACGAATGGACAGCACTTGCAATTGATTACTACAAACAAATAATTTGCGTCGGTCCTTCAGTGAAAATTGAACACACATACGTGAACTTTATATGAATGAGCGTTTGTCTGTGTGTGTGTGTGTGTGTGTGTGTGTGTGTGTGTGTGTGTGTGTGTGTGTGTGTGTGTGTGTGTGTGTGTGTGTGTGTGTGTGTGTGTGTGTGTGTGTGCGCGCGTGTGAAAATATATCAATACCGTTTCATATAATTACTTCCCTACGCACGTTTCCCTGCTGTGGTTGTTTGGCACCACAGCATTAGATGGTCCAAGTGCAGTAGGATGCTTAACTACTGCGGATCATCAGCGGAAAACTTTATGGATGAGGATAATGATAGTCTCCAAGGCACTTTAAACTCAACAGTGGCAGCTGCACATTCAGCTCTACACACATGATATATATACATAATATATATATATTTATATATATATATATATAATATATTATATATATATATAATATATTTATGCGTGATTGTGTGCGTATGTATAGACATGTTTATATATGCGTGTGTGCGTATGCACGTGTGTATGTATGTGAAGAAGAAGAAGAAATAATGTTTCCTTCTCGATCCTTTCCAGGCCCATGACTGTCGGTTTCCTGGTTCTAGTGACGTATAAACTCCCCTACCTGAACGGAACACCGATCCGTCGCAGGTTTATACCCTTTTGCCAGCTGAGTTGACTGGAACAACGTGAAATGAAGGAATCGAGATCACAATTTTACGATCATGAGTCCAACACCCTAACCACAAATCCACGCGCCTCCACGTATGCGCGCGAGCGTGTATGTGTGTGTATATGTAGTATCGTAGTTAATCATATTCTAATTTTTAAAAATGATTTTGAATTACTCTAAACCTCTATTTCCTATATTAGGAATTACATAAATTACTTCTTCAGTTCTTTGAATCATTGATTTTGATGCCTCGCACGATGCCGTTCCAAAAACAGATTTACTGGAGAAGCACACAGCTGAGACGCAGACTGCGATAGAGCTTCCAGATCCAAAAGGTTTCTGTTGCTACAAATACAAATATAAGCCACATTCCATAATCCGTATGACTCTTTAACATCGTGTTGTTCAACAATGCAATCTAACCTCTTTGCCACAGACTTAACTTCTTTTCTCACGCCTTGTTGTTCCCTCGCTGTAAACATTCTCTGCATTTTGGACTACCCTGGTTATACGCAATCTGCTGTCAAGGACACTGGCACTTCTCTTTGTGTCGGGTGTCTTTGATAAGTTATCAGAGCTTTTGCTCTTTGAAACTTCCTCTTTGCAAAGTTGATTCCGTTGGTTCGAGAATTTCTTGAGAAAGATTAGCCGCATTTTCGAATATGTATGAAGACCGTGGATATGACTTCTTCGTCCAAGCGTAAAAAATAGGAGAAAGGCACATAAATATAGTGATTTGTCCTATCAGCTTGATAGTGACATATTCATACCTTTTGATAAAGTTGTATACATTTTATAGACATACAAGTAATCACTTGGTGTACGTTTGGTAATTAATATGCAAAAATATGAAATATATGAATTTCTTTAATTAATTCTGTATAAAAAATAAGATTTAATTCAATTTTGTTGTAGAGATTATTGTTATACAAATAGAATTTATACCAGAAAAAAAAATTCATGGCAGATAATAATTCTAAAACTTTGCCAAAATAATTAAAAATGAATTCCATTTAAAATACTTTCTTGTTGAGATATTCTAACATTTTTCTGTTTTTCAAGATTCAAAGATCATAGAGAAAGTGTTTTATGGAAAAGAATTTAACCGAGAAATAACTACTAAAGAAGTGATCACATTTTATCGAAATGTTACCCGAAAATAAAAAGCTTATTTCTAAGAATTTAATCTAAATAAAAATGAAATTATATTTCTAAACATCGTCTTTTCTTACTCACGCTTATGTCAGCATATACACTTCTGGTCACAACAACGCGTCCTATGCATGACTCTGGATGGAATATTTGCAGACGATTTTGCTTTCAAGCTACTTTCTTGTACTCTATATTCAGCGACAAGAATTTTCTAAAGATTCACTGAGGTTGTTTGGCCTTTTTCTTTTTAGCTTCCTTTTACGCATATTTGGAAATAATAATAGTTTTAATATCGAAACAGAAATCTGTTTCACGGAAAGTGAATTAAGTGTCATTTTATTTAGAATTTTTATTTAAACCGTTTAGTGTCTCCACTTCAGATATTATCCTCTTATTGCGTCTGCTAAATCTATAAATTTATATTACAACAGCTACGGGGTTTACTTTGGTGTTATAAATCCGGTCATTGTACATTTGCTAACAGAAAAAAATATTTAGATTACTATAGAAAGGAGCCATCATGAAGCTTACCGGGAGACATTTTATGCCTTATCTTACAAAACACACTTTTGCTCATATGGTTTGGCAAAAATAGAAACATTGCAAAACATAAAATGTAAATACATCCAAATAAAACGAAAATTAAAATCAAATTTATTTAGGAATACGCTTCAGAAAATTTACACATTTAAAAATAAAGAGAAACAATAAATTAGAATTCAAAATTATTCTGGGGAAACAAATAGTATTATTTATTTCAACTGAAAGTAATTGTTAGAACAAATTTAGCAGAACATACAGGACTTATTGAAACTGGATAGAATTCCATGATTAAAATAACTGAAGAGGTTCAGTGCTACTCAGAATTTCTTCAGGGAAGTTCTTATCATAACATAAAACACATTGCATTTTGGTAAAAGAAAAAAAAAAACTTTGTTGCAAGAGTGTACAGAATTAATGTAGTAAAGTTGCCTGTGAGGTCTCGATTTAATTTTAGGCACTGTTTAAGTTAAGGCATTTGTTAAGAATGATATATATTTGTAATTAGAAACGTATTGATGCCCCTAGTGAAATGGCCATCAACTGGTGAACTGTACATTAAACTCTAATTGGTAGAAACTTGTGCCACATTTTAATTCTTAATTTAGATTTTTCTATAGTCCTTTCCGCTCTACTTCGGTTAATTCGTCGTCAATCTATATTTCTGGTGAATGAATTATAATTTCTGAGTCATTGAACCGTTTCGCCAACCAAGCTGTTTCTTTTGTATTTTTTGTCTTTTGGTAAAAATGTATTAACCATGCAACAATTCTCCAAATACGACATTACATGCATACACTTCTACCCAAACCAAGGCATGTATTCTAGAAATAACAGCCAAACGCCACTTCCCTATCACACCATACTGCCGCTTTTAAAACAACGAATGAACTCATTTCGTAATGAAGTCTTAGATACCTCTAAAAGGCCTGAACATGTAGTTCCGGAACATCTTTCCTCATAATTATGTTCGATCATTACTGATCACAAGCTAAGAAATAAAAAAAAACTATAGTAATTTTATCGATTTATCAATAGCGGTAAACAAAGCCGAACGCAGTAACATCACAAATCAATAATATAAGGTTAAATGTACCTTGTTGTACAGCTTCTGTCAGTGTACACAGCATCTCTATCTTCCTATATGTATCGCTCTCTCTCCCTCTCGCTCTCCTCCTTACTCTCACCCCTTCTCTCTTTCTCCTTCAAATAATGGTTGACCTTCACTTGCACAAGATTTGGTGGCAGTTTTAGAAGTGTGGATAGGGCGTTTGTAGTCTTTTACTGCAAGACCCAGTGTATAACCCACTGACAATAAAACCTACTAACGTGAAGTATCCAGTCAAGAGAAGTACAATTGTGTACAATGATTATTCATTTAATATGAGAAAGTTTATTCAGGCCTGACGTTTCTTTATTAAGTGTTTTAGAGTGTTAAATATATGTAATGCTTGTAATGTCTCGAATATCGGTTGAATTAGTCTGAAAGAAAAAGTGAGCTCGTAATTCTATTTGAATCAATAAACCAGAACGTACATATTATTTTATTTTCTTAATAATACAAAATACTAGAACTGAAATTTTTGAGACAATTGTCTAAAATTCTAATTAATTAGACATGAAAGTTTACACGTGTATAATTTCGTAAATGCACGGGTTTCTATTAAAACTGACAGTAACGTATGGAAGTATATGCATTCTAAGATAAGGGTAATAATCTGACACGTCGGTAGCTGGAATTTTGCGTCGAGGCACAGCTTTCCAATGAAGCGGGTTATCTGATGTATGAGTGTTTTTGAAATACCTTCTGCTCCAGGTAGAAAAACGAATTAAGAATATTGTATAAAACCAAGCCTGGCAATAGGCATCGGAATACATTTTCTTGAAGCGCCACTGGAGCAAAATTCTAAATACAATGCTACAGTTTTAAGGGAATGATTAATCCTTAATCCGTGATCAACAAACGATTTTCAGAATTTCTTGAAAGTATTTTTTTAAAGAAATATAATGAATTTATGTCATATATATATATATATATATATGATTAATGTAATGTTATGTAATATAAAGCTGAAGTAAATTATCACCAAATATACAGTGCGTGTGTTTTTATTGGCTAAACTGGCAATATGACCATTTCCAAGTACAACAATATATATATATATATATATATATATATATATATATATATATATTGAGGTAATTACTAAAGCCGGACATGGCAGGGTACTACTGCTAACTGATATATAAATTTAGTTCTGTTTGTTTAAATAGATTTACGTGTAGGGATATCAACTTAAAGGATATTGTTTTATGAATAATAGTAACCTTTGTTATGATGGAACTTTCATGCAGAAAGTTTTCCAGTTATTCCATATTTCGACATTTGATTCAGATTTATTACAAAGTTGAGCTATAAGGGTGTTGAGTTTTACTTATAAAATGAATTAAGTATCGCGTTATTGCTTCTGAAGTATGTTTTGTCTGAAGCCAAAATCATGATTTTCTCATCGAAAATCGCTTTTTTATGACATCAAGAATTCAAACTGACTGTTGCGAAGTTGCAGGACACTTTACGTTCATCTTATTACTATTAGAAGGATTTTACATCTACCTTTCAAGCCAAAACAGCGACACATTTTGAATCAAAATATTGTTGGTTTCAAACTGCTTTTGTTCATAACAATCTGCGATCATCTTTGCAATAGTTTATCATTGATTCGATAACAGCAAAGCTCTCGAAATGATATTTTCGCACCCACCAAAATTGCAGATAGACTCATTATCACTAGGACTTCTATAACGAAATCGCAAGAGAAACCATTATAAATTAGCTTGCTCGAGACTATATCCACAATTAGTTGCTAATGTCTTGGGTAAGCAAGACTAATAAATTTGCATTCCGTCTCTCGATAATAATAATCACCAATTTCTACAATAGGCACAAGGCCTGAAATTTTGGGGGAGGGGACGAGTCGATTACATCGATTATAGTGTTTCACTGTTACTTACTTTATCGACTCCGGATCTGTGCGGAATTTGAACTCAGACTGGCGGATATGGTGACTAGCAAAATACTCTGGGATTTCCCAATCCAAACAGATCAGGTGCTAGGGTATAACATAGCGGACCTAGTTGTGGCCGACAAGATGCACCACATATGCTATATAGTTTGATGTTGCATGCCCCTTTGATCCACAAACAGTGAAGAAGGAAAGTGAAAAGAGAGTTACAACCCTCTTAAGTATGAAATAGCCCGGCTATGGAAAATGAAGAAGGTGGAGATAGTGCCAATTATTGTTGGGTCCTTGGGAACAGAATCAGAAGGCATCGAGAGGAATATAAAGGAAATTGGAATAGAGTGTCCGGTAGAACTGTTAGAAAGGGCCTGCTTCCTCGGCACAAGAAGAATAATCGGGAAAGTATTAGCTGAAAAGGATGGATAACATGGTACCGTAGGCTGCAGGTAGCAAGCCCGCTACACATGCAAGACTCCAAGAGTTCAAACAAAACCTGTGATAAAGAGAAAATAATAGTAATGATTGCTTCAAATTTTGTGTGGCACACGGCAAGAAAATTTAGGGAGAAGGGGTTAATCGATTGCATAAAATCCAGGGTTTCACTGATACTTTATTTTATCGATCCTGAAATGTCAAAAGACAAAGGTGAATTCGGTGGAACTTTAACTGCGAACGTAAAGAAGCGGAATAAATGCAGCACAGCATTTTCTCCGGCACTGCGTTGATTCAAGCAAACACGGACTCTTCATTGTTTATAATTTACACACAAGGATGGCAATTTTAGGGAGAGTGGCTAGTTAATTTAAACGGTTCTAGTACTAGAGTGGTAGCATTTATCAAATACAGAAGAATAAAATAGAAATGAAATTAATAAATGTAAACATTCCTATACGCTAATATAATCAGTCGATCATCCTCATCTTCTGTGAAATAGAAACGAGACAATAACATAAACTGGCTGAAGCTGCTCTGAAGAAACTAAGTTTATATAACCATTTGTGAGTACATATGCATCTCTGTCTGTCTGGGTATCTGTGTGCGTTTTTGTTTAACCATGTATGTGTAGTGGGTCACCAGCTTAGCCACATCTCTGTGGCCAAGCTGGTGACCCACTATACATACAGTTCTAAAATGCCTGTGTACATGTTGTGTAATCGTTGATGCAAATATGTCATTTTGTTAAGGCGCTTTCTTCGCAATCTTGTCATTGCACGTTTGATTACACTGAAGGACAGGAAAAGAGAATTGAGTCAACCAACATCATATGAGTGAATGCTCGAAGACGGAAGCCATCAGACGTTTATCGGACAGAATTTGTCATATCTAATTGAAATTTGCTTTCTTAGAACTCCATCCGTAACATGGTGGGAAGTACAGTGAAGGGATATTATAAGCTTTGGAATTTTCCTCTTGACACGTTAACTTTACATTAATCCACGGAGAGTATTATTTCCTAAGCTAGTAGGATCTTCTGAATTTATTGTATGTAGTAATATGTATCACAATGATATATTCACTCGGTGGAGGCGCAATCGCCCAGTGTTTAGCGCAGCGGACTCGCGGTTGTAGGATCGCGTTTTCGATTCCCAGACCGGGCGTTGTGAGTGTTTATTGAGCAAAAACACCTAAATCTCAACGAGGCTCCGACAGGGGATGGTGGCGAACCCTGCTGTACTCTTTCACCACAACTTTCTCTCACTCTTTCTTCCTGTTTCTGTTGTACCTGTATTTCAAAGGGCCAGCCTTGTCACACTGTGTCACGATGAATATCCCCGAGAACTACTTTAAGGGTGCACGTGTCTGTGGAGTTCTCAACCACTTGCTCGTTAATTTCACGAGCAGGCTGTTCCGTTGATCGGATCAACTGGAACCCTCGACGTCGTAAGCGACGGAGTGCCGACAACAACATTCAATATATACGCAGTCAACAAATTATGCAGGTTGTCCATAAAGTACCTTTACAAATTTAGTTGAGGAAATGTGGAGGTTGTAAAGATAATTTACGGACACTTGTATATCCCACCCTCACCCCCACAGTGTTGTTATATACACTATTCAATATCTTGCAAAAATATTGAAACACACGGTTATAAATTGGAAAGCATTGGTATGGTGGTTACTGGTATTTTATCTCCGCTAGAAATAATGGATCATGTTTATAATTTAGCCTGACATTGCACCGTGCATACAAACTCGTCTTGACAGAATTTTTCTATCTCTGACGTATTCGCATAAATAGAAGTTCGCAAATATGTATACCTTTGACCTGCCTTTCTACTTCACCACTCAGCTCCCTTATATTATCAGATACATAGCAGTTAAAGCAAAACAAAACACTACACTCGATCTCTCGTCGTACAAACTTTTTAAACACGACGTTCGTGTGTAGGTAACGCTTATATTCATGTATATTCATGAGTCGAAGATTTGTTCAATTCACAGAGCTGCAATACTTCGTTGATAGAAATACATTTCATTTTTGATTAAAGATTAAATCCCAAGAAATGAAGTAATGTCACGACGGCACATGACCATTCTATAAGTTACAGAATTAGTTTTCTGGTTAAAAGAAAACATTGGAATCGAATAATATTGTAGGGTCGATAAAAAGTAGCAACTGTGAAATATTAGCAGTTTACGTTTCGAATCCCAGTATTACCATAAAATTATATTGTCATTGTTAATGCTACTGCTATTCATGCCATCAACAAAATTCTCATCTGCTTCAGCATCATCATCATCATCATCATCATCATCAGTATTATCATCATCATTAACAACATCAACAAATATCATCAAAATTATCTCCACCTTCACCATCATGATCATCATTGTCATCATCATCATCATCCACACATCATCATCATCAACATCATCAGCATCAACATCATCACCACCATCATCATCTTCCTCCTCATCATCATCCTTATCATCAACATCATCATTCTCACTGTCATCATAATCATCCTCATCATCTTCCTTATCATCACCATCATTCTCATCATCATCATCATCATCATTCTTATCATCATCATCATCATCATCATCATCATCATTCTTATCGTCATCATCATCATCACCATCATATATAACCTAATCATTAAATAAATGTTTGCAAGAAAACAATCTTCCTTTACGTTTAATAATCACGTTAGTTTCAAAACTAAATTAACGAAGTCAGTTTCCAAACAGAACAAAAGAAAACGGACTTGCTTTAACCGCTGTTCTCGCTAGCAATTTCCTCACCATCAACGCCCTCTATTTTGCAGTCAGTTTGTTTTCCCTGCTGTTTATTTTCTTTGTTCCTTTCACACTACATTTTATCATTGTATCTTCTTTTTTTCTTTTCTTGCTGTTATATTTTTATATCTCTTCGCATTTCTTCGTAAATGGAGAGACTTTCTTATGTTTAATGAGGTTTCAATGCAATGATAAAATCTTGCTTTGAGGTCGGTCACGATACGAAGATAAACTCGGAACTTGCAATTTATTTCAAATCACACAGAAACACACAACTAAGCACATAAACAAACACACTCACGCAAACACAAACATACACACACACAAGGGCACACTCATATGCACACATATATGTATACATACAGCACATGTCTTATGCGTGTATGTATATGTATACGTGTATATATGAGTGTATGTGTGTGTAGAGAGAGAGACAGACAGACAGACAGACAGACAGAGAAAGGAGAGAGAAAGAGAAATGGTGATAGAGCTAGACTGTTAGTTCGATAGATAAATGGATAGACAGACAGACAAAGAGACAGACGGATAGACAGAGAGAGATGGGGGACAGAGAGATAGATAGATATGTTTCTTTATTGGCCACACGGGGCTGAACACAGAACGGACAAAATACAAAGTAGAGCTCTTCTTTTTGGGAAGAGGAGAAAAAAAAAAGAACGGGCAGAAATTCGATCAAAAAGGATCATGAAAGAAAGAAAAAAAAAGGCCGATCAATAGGGATCGTGTATCACAGAAATGTCATAATGTAAAAAGGGAAAACAGATTAGGTTTATCCGTAGAAAGAAAAGCCTACGGAAAAGACCACGGTAACCTCGGGCAATAATGTCATGCAAAAACAAACACATTACAGTAATCGACTCTTTTTTCCTTTCTTTTTTTAGTTCATAGGATTATGCTGAAGGTGGCTTCGTCATTCACACGTATCAGATAGATAGATATATATAGAGAGAGAGAGGGATAGACAGACAAACAGATAGATAGATAGAGAGATAGATAGATAGATAGATAGACATATATGTATGTGAGTAAACGTGTGTGTTTGTATAATAATTAAATTAGTGTACGTATAAGAGCGAGATTTCAAACTATAATATGCCTATTCATTCTCAGAGCGTTCTGCCACTTCTAGACATGCTAATCACTGTTGTATCTCCTCAACGAAGAATCTCTTCCCTCTAAACTGCATGTTTATAATATACGTGCAATTTATTTGTTGTAAAGAGACTTTGAGAAACCACCGTGTTTCGACCTTGTTGTGTGAGGCGCCTTAATAAAACCGTTGAATCAATGAGTCGAATAAGAGCGCTAGTTTCTGTGTAAAAATATCAGTAAACAACTCGTTTGCTGATGAGAGCTGTTGACTGTCAATTCGATAATAATTGATGAGGTACATACAAAACGGCCAGAATCGAAACGGTAAAGTATCTCTTCATTTTTAGAACGTTAAAACATTGAAATATCGCAGTGCTTCAATCCTCTGTTGCATCATGAATTGCGTGTTATGAACAAGCATCGTCTAAGGACGGCAGGGTGTTATCTCCAATGAAGATATATATCGATGATCAATATATTCAAATTCGAATGCGCCAGAATGTGTTAAGAATGAACACGTTATAACACGCATGCGCACAAAGTACATATGTATATATATATATATATATATATATATATATATATATATATATATATATATACGAGGGTGAGTCAAAAAGTAATGCCATTTTGTATAGAACAGGTATAATTACCAATACAGGAACATGTATCATACATCGAAACGAAGCTGGTATTCTGTGGATCACATCCCTACTTCTCAACATAGTCACCGTTTCTCTGAATAGCAATGTTCCACCTTCGAATGAGAGCGTGTATCCCTGCCCCGTAAAATTCTGTTGACTGTTTTTTGAGCCACTTTTTCACTACAGCTTTCACTTTCACACGGACCCACCTGTATACATTGCTATAGTCTAAATTATGATGATATCAGTCCTGTAAGTTCGCTTGTTTTGCTTATAAAATTCTCATTATGTTGCTGTTCATTTCCTTATGATTGTTGCTTGGTCATGGTGGTAGATGCAACAGCGATGGCCGCTGGCAGTAGCAGCAGTAGTAATAATGATAATGACAGGAGTAGGCGATGACTCTTAGCCTATCAATAGTAGTTGTGATAGCGATTGCCAATACTCATGTAATTTTGGCGATTACTGTCCCTCTTTGTCACAGGTATTTAGAAGTTGAAAATCTTATCTGGCCACTACAGTCCCCAGATCTCAATATTATTGAACATTTATGGTGCATTTTAGAAAAACAAGTAAGGAGTCGATATCCTCCACCATCATCACTACAAGAACTGGAGACTGTTTTAGCTGAGGAATGGACAAAAATTCATTTGGATACAACTGAAACTCTGTAAGAGTTCATACCTCGTAGAATTCAAGTCGTAAATTACTGCCAAACGCGGTCCTAACCGATATTAAAATAAATTTGATTGAAATGTTAAGGGTTTTCCATTATTTTGTCCAATCCCTGTACATATGTCCATTTCTGGCCCTGTTACACAAAGTATGCTATAGTATTTCAACCTGTTTATGCCTTGTGTGGTATTAGAAATCATTATTTTTGTCACATACATCCGTAAATATATTATCAAGAAAGAAGTCCGAGCATTTTATTGCTTGCTTATAGACTCAATGTATTGCTGTTTAAACAAATAGTTAGCTATAATGAATTCAGAAGATCATACAAGTTTATGATAGAATATTCTCCATAGTTCCACGCAAAATCAATGTCTCAAGAGAGAGTATTGCAATGCTTTCGACCTTTCTTTGAATTTGTGTTTCACGCCTACAAGTAACGTAGTTGTAAGATCAGAAGCTTCAATTAAAATGGTGAGATAGTGTTATATATAATATATGTGGCAGCATACAATTTCACTCTTTCTATTTTTCATATCTGGTTATCTGAGAGGAAAACGAATGTCGATGCATACATGCATCTAATGTTGAAGACCTTTGAGGGAATAGCAAGGTTATTCAATTTGAATATTGCACTCAGCGGATGCTTATAAAATCTAGCGAAGAATAATTTACGATGAGTATACACAAATGATCGAATTAGGAGGTGAATATTGCGCTGAGACTGTCATCAGGAAATATTTGAAATATTACTGAATATCGAAACACGTGTTTATTGGGAATAAGAAAGAAAAAGCGCATCAGATATATGTGTTTGTGTGTGTGTGTGTGTGTGTGTGTGTGTGTGTGTGTGTGTGTGTGTGTGTGTGTGTGTGTGTGTGTGTGTGTGTGTGTATGAATGCAATCGTGTTTATGTGTGTTCATTTGAAATTATGGACAACAGATAAGTGGTGACGTTAACATACAAACAGGATGATCTGCAAAGCATTGAGATGACTGTACGAATCCAGTTTGAGTAATAGCACGCATTCTGTTTCGCAAAAGTTTCTACCCAACGACATGGAGTGTAGATTATAACACTGCAAAGCAATTTTTATCTCTAAAACACGGGTTAATTCTCCATGATACTGGACACTATTGATCCTGGGATGGTCGATTTAAAGGCACAGTTTACAAACAATCCATATCTACATAGGAAACTTGGGATCACCTGCTATAATAAATTAGAAAATTCACTGGATATATGTACAATTTAAGCTTTCTAAGGATTTAGATAATGTGGCGTCCTTGTAGTAACTTCTTAATGCCCCTCATCATTATTATAATAAAAATTATGCTAACAGAAACAAGATTATTGCCTTTATTTTATTCCTCGATACATAAATGTAAAACCTCATTCCTATGTAATCGATTCTTAACAGTGTTGATGATTACAACACGGCTGCTATTATCAAATACGTAAGACCTATAGACAGTAGCTATTCTGCTTTACCAATGTCACAGAATACATTGTGTAATAATACCAGGTCCTTTTCTTTCAAAATATATAGTGATTTGTGTGGTGTTCGTGGCAGTTAGAGCCACTGTCTAGAGTCACTATTCAGGTCGATACTTTTCTCAATTAATTTTGTGACAGATTTTTAAATGTTTTTTGGAAAATTGTTTACGTTTATATTTTTTAGACAGAATCACAGGGTAAGAAACTCTGACCACTTAATTTTACATCATGTTTGAGACTCGTCACAGAATATAGGACACACTTATTAGATCAGAGACATATACCTTTTGCTTCAACAGAGTATACTCTGCTATTTGATAATTTTTCCCCTGTCCTACAACAGAACGAAACAAGGAACCGGATCTTATCCCAGAAGACTGTTCATCTGTGCTCTAACAATACCCACGAATTCACCAGTCTGAATTTTATTTTGATGTATGAATCTGGAAGTAATATTGACGAAGATTATTTTAGAGGATTTGGAATTCTGAGCAGAGTAACTAAAAAAAAATAGCACATTAAAGAAACATCCAGAAAAATATACGTTTGTACCAGATGATGAAATTGACTTATAAACTAAACACAAACATATTTGTCCATTTCTGTAACCAACTGTCATGATTTTTAATCCAGAATTCTTGTGAAATGGATTGAGATTTTAATACGAACTTCTGGTAATCAACCACGTAGCTCATTCTAAACTGATATGGCCTAAATCCCTATTGTGTTGGACATTCTACTACATATTCGATGTTCTGAATTTTATCGCCATCAGCTTAAAATAGTGCCATTGTAAGATTCCTCAAGTTTTGGAGTTCAATTGGTTTTTGTACTTCCCTGGATTAGTGATGAATGGGTATCAGGCTTAAGAACAACCCATTGTGTTATAGCTCTGATAATTCCACTAATCCATTCATAGGTCGCAGAATGAGCAGCTGTTAAAGAATCCTTGTAAGCTATCATCTAGATAGTGTTTATGCCAATATTTAATATATCAGTTGTACAAAAGCGCCATCATTATAACATTTGGTATGCTGTCACGTGTGTTTATCAAACCAACCAACAGTATTCCATCTGGATGACATCTATGACATTTCTGCATCTTTTAAAGAGCTACAAAGTTAACAACAACTGTCTGAAGACTATCATAATGTCGTAGAATCAAAGCAGAGACAGATCAAAGGTTTAGCTTCAAAAGTTGATTAATTTTACTCTAATTATTACAATTTATCTTTGGCTTCGAGTATGTCTAAGACTCTTTTCTTCTCCGTCGTCATCATCACTCTCTTCTTCTTCTTCTTCTTCTTGTCTCCCTCCTCCTTCTCCTCCTTTTCCATTTTTTTCCACTTCCGAGATTTTCTTCCTCTTCGTCGTCATTGTTTTCCTCTTTAAGCTGCCGCAAACAAGATACGTTTCGAAACGCCGCAAAAGAAATCTGTCCTCATTTGTTAAGTCCTCACTTCCATTTTGTATATATCTGCCGTAAACATCCAAGTTGTCTCATTCCTCAATTTGGGAATCTCTTACAATTTTATTTGTTTCAGTCATTTGACTGCGACCATGCTGGAGCACTGCTTTGAAGGATTTTAGTAGAACATATCGACCTCAGGACTTATTTTTTAAGCCTAGTTCTTATATTATCGGTCCTTTTTGCCGAACCGCTAATTTACAGGGACGTAAACACAGAAATGCCGGCTGTCAAACGGGGAACGATTACAGATCTGAGCTGACACTAAAAAAATATATATACGAGGTCAGATCAATAAGTATCCGGACTGTTACCATAGTAACGAAGCTAAAGCACACAGTGCAAAGCCGCTGGACAAAGATTGACCATGAACTCTGCTCTGAATGTGCACTAAGTTTTATCGTTCTAGCACTCTTCCGCTGTTGACAGATGTGCTTGGAAGGAAGGTGTGCAGAGTGTGATCAATCTTTCCGAACTGGCTTTACTCTGCGTGCTTTAAATTCGTTACTATGGTAACAGTCCAGATACTCATTGATCAGACCTCGTGCATATACATACATATACATATGTATATATATATATATATAGATAGATAGATAGATAGATGTACATATACATACATAACAAGCCAAGTAGCTAGTTCTGGAATCTCTAAAATAATGCAAGTTGTACTTTCTGATATATATATATATATATATATATATATATATATATATATATATATATA
>NC_068985.1:7164572-7167072 GCF_001194135.2 Octopus bimaculoides
GTGTCAAAGAAAACGCAGTAAGCATAATATTTGGCGGTTCTTCCACGTTGCAGAAGTTGAGACAGCTGACGATCAACTTCAGTCATTGCAGATCAAAAATTGCAAGGAAAACAGTGGGCAAGAATACAAGTCGGGGTCTGGTTTTAATAATGCGACAAAATGAACGCTTGTGAATGCACAGAAGTTACACAGGTTTTAGAGAAAGTGTCAAATAAGATTCTGAAAGCTGTAAGTCTTCAACAAGTGAAGAAACGCAATTGTCTTTGTGTATATATATAAGCGTACATTTGTATGTTTGTATAAGTAGCTACTTTCTTTTCCGAAGTTCTTGGAATTTCAATAACTTTCGATTTCGCGCCTTGAAAATGAACTATGTGTTTATATTGTGCTTGGTTACGTTATTATGGAGGTAAATTTCATTAAATAGAAATTCTTATTAAATTTAGAAAGAGAAAATTAAATTGTTACTCAAGCAGTTTTAGACACTATAGGGATCGATTTACGCTGTCGTTTCAACAGAAACACTTGTAATTGGTTATTCCACCAACAAGTTTCTTTTCACGCGTTTGTGGTGCACTGAAACTGTATAGCAAACTGTCCCTTTGAATTACAGGAAGGGACCTTACAAGAGACTTCTACAAAGTTTCTCTTTGCAGTTTTTCACTCACCAAGCATAGCATGCACCCAACCGAGACTGTCGAGAAATGCAAGCGTTCGGTATGTCTCGCAATGGAAACGAAACCGGGATACCATTATTGCGTAGTAAGCATATTCGCCATTCCGTTATGTAACCTTCGATAAACGAAATACTTGTGACTCCCAGATACCTGGAAGTATTTTCAGCATTGCAATGTATTTAGAAGAGGTTACAAAACCACTGTGTTTCTCTTGCGGTTTCTTCATGGGGCAAAATATCTCTGATGTTTATCTCACCTTGTATGACCGAAACTATAGCTCTATATTTCGGAGTAAAGAAAAGAGGTACTGCAACTTAGTTTTAAATAAATCCGCCAGAAGTACATATATTGCTCCGATATATCTTAATGTTGCACACAGCAGAGCACCAACGACAGGCTATTCAGTCGATCATCGAAAGATCGATTTACTCACTGCCCACCTGTGACTCTCGTTAATGTTATTCATACCTTGATAGACAAAGCATCTCTAACAATACAACATAAAGTAATATATTTTTCTCTATGAACATGGTTCATTTATATGAGTGAGGTAAATAGTTTACCAGCTCATTAATTAAAATGAAAGACGCGAGAATGTTTGAATTAGCAACCAGAAAAGCGTTGTCACAGTAGATGAATTAAATCGCGCTCCATAATATAATAAATCAATATAAACATTTATTGTTGTGATTTATTTTCAGATATCTATTTATCAATATGTAAAAGGTATCGTCTTATCTATAAAATACTTTCTAATGCGATGCCCTGTAACCTAACTTTTTTTTATCGCATCTGTCAATATCTTCATTAGTAACACTGCCATAGCGGAAGTTTTCGCTACGAAAACGACATCACTTTCATTTGCTTAAAGAAAAATATCTATCTATAAGGAGAATGCAAAATGGTTGTAAGAAATATATAGCATCCACTTATGATTCATTCTATTTTCACACAAGTCTAGCCATTTTGAAGAATGGGAAATCGATTACATCGACTCCAGGGGTCAACGGGTACTTCTTCTGTCGCCACGGTAAGGATGAAACGCAGTCAAAATCATCAATATTTGAATACAGAACGTAAAGAGTCGCGAAACTTCCATTTAGTGAAACCAAAGAAAACTATTGCCAGATACACCCATACTTAAACACATTTATTCAGCAGTCATTATGTTTTGGTGATGGTGTGAGTGGTTCAACCCAAGACAGATTTGAGGAAGCATACCTATAGTGAATTGTATATTATATGTTACCGTACCAATATTTCAGTCTTTTTTCACCTCAGACTACACTATGCAATACCCATGTTAGGGAGCATCGTCAGACAGCTTAAGTTATATATTTGAAACAAGTCGAATGTGAAACTCATGAACAAATTCCCTAGGTTTGTTTCTAAATAATTCATTTTGTAATTGTCGTAATGAATTTGATTATACTTTAAGAATTTGAAGAATTATTGTAAGTCAGGTTTTCAGTCAAATTTCAAATTTCTCAGTGAGATGACAGATAAATCGGTGGGAAAAAGTAACTGAAGTTGATGATAATAATGCATGTGTGTTACTTCACGCTGAATTATTTGTGAGGACTTAAATTTATTCCAGAACCTCTTTGAACAATAACACAACCATTTTTATTTACCTTGCGTTTAGCTTAAAATTGGATTTTTCTAGTGAAATTCTGATCAATAATATGTGAATCTGTTTTAGATAGGTGCAATATCAATATTATTATTGGAGACAATTAAAGAAAACGGTTGTTTATATTATAGAATTGTGAATGGATATTTCGAAGTCATACTATTTGAACATTCTTGAAGAGGAAGCCATG
>NC_068985.1:7168871-7173111 GCF_001194135.2 Octopus bimaculoides
TATATAATACTTCATACTAATATATACTTTTGTTATTTACACCACCTGTCCTCGTCTGTTGTTATTTTTTGTATATTCTCCCATATATATATATAAGCATATGTGTGTTTATGTGTATTTGTTTGTGTATCGACAAAAGAACATAATACTGCATATTATGTGTGTCAGGAAAATATCGGTTGTTGGTACTGGATATGCGTAAAACGACAATTGATTCTGAGAATTCTTTGAATATTACCATAATTATTTTTCTTATTTGCCTTCTGTTTGGCTAATTAAAATAATTAGAATTTGAAAAAGGAAACTAACATGAAGTATATAGTTTACTAATATAAAGTATATTGTTTACTAATAAAGTTAACATTTACTCTCCTCCATTTCTCAACCCTTCTCACTCTATATAAATACATTCCTCTGAATTATCAATGGCTGATTGTTCTCTTTATAATTCTTTCCCAGTCTGTCTCTCACAAACGCTCACATACACTCAACATGCATCTCAATTGTAATTCAACTACTCGCATTATAATTCTTTCTGTTGTTATCACTCTTTAAGTCACATATAAAATTCTTATATGTGAACACTTCTTTATATGCAAATATATGTGTATCTCTGAGTGTGCGTATATCTGTATACGTTTGTGTATGAATAACTGAAAAATTCTAATGCGTAAAATTCATGTCTATATATGTATTTGTCTTTTGATTTACGCCTGTCTTTCATCATTATCTCTCGTTATTTATCTCTCTTAGAATGTATATATTTCTACCTGGTTATGTATTTATATTTTTGCCAATATTCGTTACGACATTTCTCTCCAGTTGCTTCATTGTCAATCTATTCACTATATAATTACCTATCATTATTTGAAGGAAACTGTAAGTTAATAAAACAAATGATATTTTTCAACATTTGCCAAATTTAGCGTTTGATCTGCTCTTTTCACAAACAATGAAGTTTGCTGAATACAATTAATGATCTCAAGCAATGTTCCTTAAAAATGTTTTCAGGAGCGTACGCAACATGTGTGTGAGTGATTCTATCTGTACTTGTACACATGTGTGGAATTGTGTGATAATGTATGAGTATACCTGTCCGCCTGCGTCCCTTTCCGTATGGTTGTATAGCTCAGAAATCGGGAATGTAATTGAAAAATATATACCCTAATAAGATGAGATCGAAATGTTTTAGAGTCCATTGTCGTCCCCTTTCAGAACAAAGCACACTTTATAGATTAACTTCAAGCTATGGATAATTATTTTTGGGCCTGGTTATATTTAGGCCCCAGTGTATAACCTTCAAACATTCGGGGACACACTATCTGCTCTACCAATTGATCTGTAGTCAGCTTCTAAAAATCAGTTTCTAGAAATCTTTTATCTTCCAAACAAATGGGTTGGGGGCAATAAGTAATTCTATTCCCACATCAATGTTCAACTTACACCGGTCACCACACCCTTATGTCGAAGTTCACAGCTAATACCGATACTCACACTGACACACGTACACACAGCCATACATACATACATACATACATACATACACACACACTTCGAAACGTCGAGTTAGAATAGAGGCAGCTGATGAATAATTCCAAGTGGCTTTCTGTTTTCCTATGTGTTCGTTCCGTTGTCTGTAGTTCATTGTTCTAACGTCGTGTACCCTGATATGCATCTATATACACATGTAGATGAAAGTATATACATATATGTGTGTATACATGCATATATATTTTTTGGATTATATATATATATATATATATATATATAATACATGCGAAAACTAGTTTCTGTGTTTCATTGTGTCACACTTCGACCCCCTATCTCGCTACTCATTGATACTCCTGCTATTGCTCATTTTGAGATGAGAGTAATAGTAGGCATAGAGCCGGTAGAAGATTGACGGTTGTAATGGGAATGGGGTGATAGTAATACTATGAGATGTAGGTGTGATAGAGGTGGAGACAACGGTGATGATGATAGTGGTGGTGGTGGTGGTGGGGGCTGAAGCACTCAGGATCAATGGTGATAGTAAGCGATGTGACATACAGTGGTGATGTGATGGTGATAGAGAGGAAGGCGGCGAAGCGAAAGGCATTGAGGGTGGAGGCGTCAGAAGTCTGAATGGTGTGTGTACAGCAGTTGGGGTGGCGATGGTGATGGTGATGGTTGAAAACAATCAACAGAGAGAAAGAAGGAAAGAGGTTAGTCAGAAAAAAAAGGGGAAGACAAACTATGTTGTTTATCTTGCAGCCTTGAAATAAGTTCCTAGTCGACAAAATATATCACTGTTTTGATGAAAATTGTTTATTGCTTGAAAGCTATTCTTCAAGTTTGATAAAATTTAATATGTACTTAATGCATGACATGTCATTGTTGGACCCAAAACCCAATGAAACGCCCTCCACGGGAGAAAGCTTAAAAGCTGGCGTATCGGGCGGCTTTTAAGCTCGTATATATATATATATATATATATATATATATATAGTAAATGTGTATATGCATATATACGTACATGTATGTACATACTTATATCTACCTGTATATATAGATGCATATCTGGGTGCAGGACATTGCAAACAAAGCGTAGACAAAATGATAAACGAGTACAGAAAACACACAGGTCACATAGAGAACATCTCCTTCATCAGCTGCCCCCATTTTAACACAGGCGTTTCGAAGAGTAGAGCAGGACGCATCGTTAAAATGGCTCTTCCCACGGACCACAAATTAAATTTAATTCAAATTAAACTTGTAACGTGGAGGAATGTAGTGGCGGACAGAAAACAAAACAGGAAAATGAAACAGTGAGAACAAACAAGAAGGCTATACGGCCAGACGTGAAAAAATATGTATGTATTGAACGCTGTAAAGCAACGAACTAGAAAGGAGACGAAGAATTGTTCGTGCTAGCTTCGCGAAAGTGAAAATATGAAAGAAAGATAAGTAGCCAGACACGTGACCAATATATTTTTGGTGCGCCAGCGATTTGAGAACATAATTTTAATTTAAGAAAAATAAATATTCATTAGAAATTTAATATTTTTTTCATAGCCTCTGATAGACATATTATTATGTACACATAGGGCGGCGAGCTGGCAGAAACGTTAGCACGCCGAGGGAAATGCTTAGCGGTATTTCGTCTGCCGCTACGTTCTGAGTTCAAATTCCGCCGAGGTCAATTTTGCCTTTCATCCTTTCGGGGTCGATTAAATAAGTACCAGTTACGCACTGGGGTCGGTATAATCGACTTAATCCGTTTGTCTGTCCTTGTTTGTCCCCTCTGTGTGTAGCCCCTTGTGGGTAGTAAAGCAATAACACATAGCAAAAGACCATTCAGGAGAACCACCAACAACCTCGACTACTCACTTTAAAACGGCTAATTCATGTTAGACATAAAGTCCGCAATAGCAGACGTCGACGCGTCCTTGGTCCCGTGGGAATGCTTTTCGGTCACCCTCCAATGAAACCATAAATATAGTTGTCCATGTGGTTTAAATCAGGATGTCTAGGAAGCCGAATGTTGGTGTTAACATGCGCATCAAAACTTTTCGGTTAGTCACTCCTGGATTGTGCAAGTGGCGTGAGAGTGAGCAGAGTTTTGCTGGAAAACGTACCCCTTCGCCCGAGTAACAGCCGTCACCATCTTTATTGCCTCGATACTGGAGGAAAGAAGTCAGAAGATACGATATAGGTCTCATTGCTCACAATCTCCAAGACCATACCACATTACAGGAAGTTGGTGTGTATAACAGAAGGCACTTCAGTGGGGCAGCGCAGATCTATCTGTTATTCCTCGCGTTCACTTTTTCATCTTGGATAAAGTTCTTCTCGCCAGAGAAGAACCTGATAGCATGTCCTGATAGATAGATAGATAGATAGATAGATAGATAGATAGATAGATAGATAGATAGATAAATAGATAAATAGATAGATAGATTCATATATGCATGTGTGTAAGTGTACATATATCAATATGTGTGTTTGAATCTGCCAGCAATTTAATCCCATATATATATATATATATATATATATATATATATATTCACAGTTTTTTTCTGTATTTTATTGAGAAACCAGTGGTCTACCGTTGAGTTAAATGTTTTTAAGAGATAAAATTTGAAAAGTTGCATTCCCTCGCTTTCGGTAAATATGTTACTTATATTTGGTAGTTTTTTTTACTTATTTAGTCCCTCGATAGCGTGAGGTATTAATACACAGTTAATGCCCTTTTTATATA
>NC_068985.1:7174175-7178295 GCF_001194135.2 Octopus bimaculoides
TATATATATATATATATATATATATATATATGAAAATTGGCACTCTGTCGGTTACGATGACTAGGGTTTTAGTTGATCCGATCAACAGAACAGCCTTCTCGTGAAATGAAAGCCCAAGTAACTGAAAACTTCATATAGACACACGTACTCTTAACGTAGTTCTCAAGGAGATTCAGCATGGCACAGAGTTTGGCAAGGCTGGCTCTTTGAGTGTCAGATATTACACATTTTTAGTAGCAGCTCAGTGCACTAGAACGACGCGAAATAAGGTATCCTGCTCAAGGACACAACATACCACGAGGAATCGAACTCATGATCATACGATCCTGAACTTAATACCACAGCCACTAAGCCACGCAAGTTATCAAAAGTACTTCTGCCGGAAACCTATTGGTGCGAAAATTACTGACCGAAAGATCGATAACGTATTAGTCAACATAAATTACATTCAAGATTAATGTCGACTATTTTCTAAAGAATTTATATTTTTGAAATAATAAACATATTTCAACCAACTTTGTAAGGAAAACCTTAGAATATTCTGTATAACAATAACACCTACGCAAAAAATCGCTCCCAACCTAGTAATATATTACGGAGCTGAACGGCTCATGTCACGCGATACATATTTCAGATTTAGAGACACTCATAAGACTTGTCACGATCAAATCAATCAATGCGATTAAAATATTTATAAGCAATATAAGCTGAATTCCTTCGAAAACCCAAGAATGCGCTCATTTTGCATTATGGGAATAAAATGCATATTTTATAATTCGTACAACCAACTGCATAGTTCTACAAGTTGTCATTGTTCGTACCTTGTTATATATTAGTTTCTAGTTTTGAATGTAAATTCAAATTTTCAGCAAATTTCGCCCTCCTCTCCATGTATTATACATTACCATTTTTTTCTCTTTCGAAGAAGAAAAATCCAATTTGTTTTACGACAAACGGATTTGAATTATGAAGCATTAACTTATACGATTCCACTGTAGCACGAGTGCTACTGTAGCGGTCAAACGTTCTGACATCATTGTTGAAGATATTTTAAACAAGCTCTATTTTAAATTTCCACACATAAAACATGGTCAACGTTGACAAAGTGTTAATATATAACTTTAACATGAAACACTAAACGATATTGTAATCGCCCTCACTCTCTTTTAAACGTTTTTGATTTTAAATTAACATCTGATTCAACTTAAACATGTTAACTTAACCATGACACCCAGTGGAACACCTAATACAACACTCCCTTTCATATATACATAAGTGTTCCAGCCATCCTCAATTATAATATTCAATTTTATATAATATGTTTAGTTACGAATCCGTGATCTCACTTCCAATAAACCAGTCTATAAAGATATTTTCAGTGGTTACAATGATGTTTTCACCCTATTCTGTTGTTCTAGAGAAAAGAAGTAAATAGTGAAAACGACAACCCACCACAATACACAGATGAAACTAGCCATATGTATTGATATTCCTCCTAACTTACAAGTAACTTCCAGTGTTATCAAACCTCGTTGTTAGTCAACAATTTTCCATCACAAGTCGAATAATCTTACATATTTCAGTATATCTATAGTAGAAATTCTGTTATACACAACTTTGTGAAATCTTCAGAAAAATTCAAACAATGCAATTTGTTCACACCCACAACTAGCAGCATAACATTCGACAACATTACTCGAAATCGGTCCAAATGCAAATTTTCGGGAACTGAGATACTCTAAAAACTGTACTCGCTGCGTTGGTCAATTTTTTCGTATGTATGATACGATGAACGTGCGAAAACTGATCAAAAAATGTCAAGACTGTTTCTATGCTAACGGAGCTAAAGTAGGCGGAGTCAAGCCGTTTTGGCACAAATTGACCGTGAACTCTGTCACGCATGCAAACTAAGTTGCACCGTTCTCATTCACACGTTGTTTACAGCTGTGCTTGAAAGTAAAGTGTGTAGAATTTGGTCGTCTCACCAGAATTGCATTCGCCCGGTGAGTGGCACCTCGACCATAACAACGCACCTTCACATTCAGCCCAGCTTGTGCAGCAGTTTTTGGCTAAACACATTTCCTTGGTCCGACCGCTACCATTTTTCATAGGCCTCGCTCCTTGCGACTTTTACTCTTTCCAAAAATCAAACCCCGCTTCAGAGGAACAGATTTGAAGACACCGAGGAAATCTAACAAAATGCGCCATAACAAAAAGAAGCTCCAGCAATGCTTCTATTAATGAAAACGATGCTGGATAAAATGTGAGACTTCAGAAGAAGATTGAATGACCAATTGATACGTGTTGTAGCTTTCGTTTTATAGCACCAGTCCCGATACTTCTTGATCAGTTCTCGGATGAAGTACATATCGACATTATAGTCAAGAATATTGATTTCATTCTTATAAATAGAAAATTGTTTATTTCTTCAAATCAAAATCCAAAAGCATGAACTTTGCCAATCTTGTGCAGACGTGAGTTAGCAAAAATGTCAAACGTCTTTTTATGCACATTTTCCGTTTCCGCACGCACTAAACCATCCTTATACACTAAATGTAATATTCATCCCGATTTTCTTTGCAACGTTCACAATAATACAAGTCTTTTTTGTTTTGTTTTTTCTATACACTTTTAAGTATAAATTCTATCCAATATTTCAGCAGCTGTTATAGCCATTATTAATGACACAGTGGCCATTATATTGCCAATACATTTTAAATGAAACCAAAGAAATTTTCCTTGCCAATATAGCCGTTCTTCAAATATCATTAACCTTTAATTAGTCTAGTTCGTTAAACAACAACAGATACACATTCCATTATTCCAGTCATCAACACCTCTCACCGAACACAATACATAATGGACATCTATTATTGAGCTTCCTAACTAGCTGTATGTGTATGTATTTGTATGTATATATATATATATATGCATCTGTTTATTGTGCATAAATGCACATACACACATATATATACATACATATATACATACATACATACATATATATATATATATATATACATATATATACATACACACACACACACACACACACACACACACACACACACACACATATATATATATATATATATGTATATATATAAACTTACTCGATACTCAAATTTAATTTATTTTCAAATATATGCTGTCTAATAATCTCTAATTTATGTTTTAAGATGCTTCCAGGAAAGAAGTTGGTAAATTATCCACTTTGCCATGTATAGCATTTAATATTTACACATTCAAAGACTGCGAGAAATACCATTGTATTGACCGGTTCAACTTGGGATTCCATATACCATTTCTTCAACAACGATTTTATCCTTTCTATTAAAGCTGAAAGGCTTCTTGAATGATTCTTATAACGGTACCTAAAGTTCAAAGGATGGTTGTTATGTCTGGATTTGAATTTTCCTTCCACGGCTCCGATATAACGTTTGATCTTTGTACGATCCTTATCATAGTTCGCTGAAATCTGTGCTTCATAAATAACGGAAGGTATATAGCACAACAGCCATAGAGTTCATTTACATTTGTTTCTACAATTGCATTCAGGATGGGCTTCAGTCATCTGTTGCTTAATTTGGAAACTTAAAGATGAAGGTATCAGTTTCGATATCAAATGGAAATTCATCTCCAAAGTCAGATCCTATATTAACGGATCAACAAAATGTTCAATATGTTCTCCGGAAAAAGAAACTGCATCTTTTTCAAAAATTGAGAACATCCAACGAATAAATAAATTGTAGGAACGCATTTCAAAACGATACACCTTCTTGGAATTAAGAAGTAGACCCCCAGACATTTAGTAAACCATTAAAATCCTGTTTAGGTCAGTTTGATATCGAATTATTGTAACATTGGCTATATTTGGTGCTTTTCTCTTGTCTTCTTCCCTGCCAGCATCACTTATTTAAACGGCATATTCTCATAAGACAGCGTGATAAATGGCGAAATAAATTATTATTTCGAACAAGAATCCCTGGGTAGGTGTATTTTACAAGATTTATGGTTTGATTATAACATTATCTTTAGTCTCTGGGCTGACCTAGAGTTTTCTACGCGTTAAAAACTTTATCACATGATATATACATTTTGCTACACTGTATAAATATAT
>NC_068985.1:7179282-7180664 GCF_001194135.2 Octopus bimaculoides
TATATAACTTTGAAACTTGAGCCAGCTAGTGCTATAAATAATTGTGCAAATTTGGAGTAAAAAATACTTTGGATAGACAAAGTCGAAGGCTGCCCGTTACATCTGTAAATATGATAGACTTTCTACCATTAGACCAAAGTCAATCTTTCGAAATTCTCCACCCATTTGAGAAACTTTGTTCTTTACAGCGAAAACCGTATATCGTTGACCTCATAAGAATTTAGGAAGTTCGAACGGGAAGCTTTCGACTTTTTCTGTCCTAATGATCTTAACCCAAATGGTCTTAATTCAAACAATTTAACCCAATATTTACACGCTATCACTCATAGCTTTATCTGCTTCGAGTTTTACAGATAATTTCGTAATTTCAACGCTGGAACAACCCACACAAATCATTTTCCCTGACACCCTACTTATTATACTAATGCAACCACAATTTGGATATGGTCATATTAACAGCAATTTCAGCTAATATGTTTTTAACCAGTATTACAGAAACCTATGTTTAAATTTCAGGATTATACTGATAATAAATATTTGTGCGAAACGATGCTCGTAAAATCTGACAGTAGAAAATGTGAAACAATAAATTTTAAACGTTTATCGCTTTTGATAGTATTAAGATATAAAACTTAGGGATAAAATTTAGTGATAAAACAAAGTAAGGAGAGAGACAAAGTAAGACAGATCGAGATAAACATAGAAAGAGATTGAGTTCGAAGGCACAGCAAAGAAACATAAAGGTACGATACAGAATGTAAAAAGAAACAGATCAAGATCTATATATCAAAGGATAGCACAGCAGTTGGGAAGCAAGAATTTTAGCGTTTATTAGAGAGGAGCGCCAAAAGATAAGCACGAAAGATATTTAAACAAATAGTAAATAGTACATTTTTTGGGGGGTGGGGGCGGTTGCTTTGGTAATTCAAGTGAATTTGAGGAGAGGTTGAGTTAAAATGAAAGAGGGAATACTTTATGATGATAGAAAATGTTGAAATGAAAATTATATGGACATATATGTGTATGGGTGAATTTACACGAATATTTAACGATACAAGACTGTTTATATGTAAGTACATATAAACGAATTTATAATCTTTTCTACTCTAGGCACAAAGCCTGAATATTGCGGGCAGAGGGGCCAGTCGATTAGATCGACCCCAGTACACAACTGGTACTTAATTTATCGACCCCGAAAGGATGAAAGGCAAAGTCAACCTCGGCAGAATTTGAACTCTGAACGCAAAGACAGACGAAATGTTGATTAGCATTTCGCCCGGCGTGCTAGCTTTTCTGCCAGCTCGCAGCTTTAATAAAAGAATTTATAATGAAATTCATAACGATATATATGTGTGTATATATATATATATATATATATATAT
>NC_068985.1:7181202-7185082 GCF_001194135.2 Octopus bimaculoides
TACAACAGTACCAGCTATAAGCATCCATTCGCAGAATGCAGTGAGGCAATAATAAAGATATGTTATGACGAAAGTGCAGATAATGTTTGACTTCTCCTGTATGTGTGTGTGTGTGTATATATATATATATATATATATATATATATATATATATATATGTGTGTGTGTGTGTGTGTGTGCGTGTGTGTGCGTGTGTATATGTATGTGTGTGCGTGTGTGTGTGTATGTTTGTATATGTGTTTTTTTTAATTCATATATTGTGCATTCTTTTCCCTGTATCAAACTAATTCCTTAATAGGTTTCTTCATGTGAATATTTTGCTCTTTAATCTGTTATCGCCTCCTATCAGTGAATCGGTGTGCTTTGCTTTTAGGAACATTTTAAGCAATCTCATACGTAGAGAAATTACGAATGGCTTTTCTTAATGATTTAAAATCACACTAATTTTTGCGAAACTCTAATCTCTGCTTTATCATTCGGTCTTACATTCAACTCAAAACATTTCCGCCATGTTGTTTCTTACATTTTACTTATTCTGACGTTGTGCTGACAGCTTTCGTTATCGTGGCTAATCTAATTTCCATCCTTCATTTAATGGTCGCCAGTACATTTGAGCAAAATTCCCTCAGCGTCGAACATGAATATTTGCACTATCGCACCTCTTTTATATATTTCTTTTGGTGCTATGTTACTGTGTATCACTGAATCGGAACGTATGCATAAGTTGAAGGGTAAAAAGCTGTTTAAAAATATATATTATATATGAATAATAGAGGGTTTCCTTACCTTGTGACTATTCCATAAATTGTATAGAATCTTTTTTAGTCTATTAAATAGAGTGCTTTTGCTTTTCTTATAGTCATTTAAAAATTCCCGGCTGAGCGGAGAACGGAGGTGATATGTATAATATTTGAACTAAGAACTACGCCCCTTACCTATGCTACTATATATGTACCGTAGATCCGCAATGAGCTAGTGATTAGGGCAGTGGACTCGCGGTCGTAGGATCGCGGTTTCGATTCCCAGAACGGGAGTTGTGAGTGTTTATTAAGCGAAAACACCTAAATCTCCACGAGGCTCCAGCAGGGGTGGTGGTGAACCCTGCTGTACTCTTTCACTACAACTTTCTTATTTCTTTACTGCCCACAAGGGGCTACACATACAGGGACAAACAAGGACAGACATAGGTATTAAGTCGTTTACATCGACCCCAGTGCGTAACTGGTACTTATTTCATCGACCCCGAGAGGATGAAAGGCAAAGTCGACCTCGGCGGAATTTGAACTCAGAACGTAGCGGCAGACGAAATACCGCTAAGCCTTTCGCCCGGCGTGCTAACGTTTCTGCCAGCTCACCGCCTTAACATAACTTTCACCACAACTTTCTCTCAATCTTTCTTCCTGTTTCTGTTGTACTTGTATTTCAAAGAGCTAGCCTTGATAGGTTAGCTGGGGAGGTTACGCAGTTTTGGTCGCTGAAAAAGGTGGTACTAGTACCAATAATTGTCGGAGACTTGGGAACACTGAGTAAAAATCTTGAAAAGTACATGGAACAAATAGGGGCTGCAATAAGGGTGGAGAACTTGTAGAAAGCAGCTCTGCTTGGGGCCGCTCAAATTATCCGGAAGGTCCTCGAAAAATAACAGGTGTTACCTTACTTCACTGGTATTGAACAGCTGACACCGTAGTACATCTCCAGCGTTAGAAACTGTGCAAAGGCAATAATAATAATAATGATAATAATAATAATAATCTTCACTACTAAAGGCACAAGGCCTGAAATTTGGGGGCAGGGGATAAATCGATTACATCAACACCAATGCTTATCTGGTACTTTGTTTCTCGACACCGAAAGGTTACAAGGCACAATCTCCCTAAGAACAATTTGGATCTTTTTTAAAACGGGGGCCACATTTTTCATTAACGAAACACTTTAAAACTTGGAACACTGGTAGAATGTGTCATATAAAACATCTTTTTCCCTTAGTCTTCTTTAAAAAAAAGAAATCCATAAATTATTCCATGTTAAAGTTGTCGTATTTCTGTAATTTCAACCAATCACTGACGTCCATTCAGCCGATATACATTAAGTGCCGACTACATAAACAAACGATTCTGAAACAATTAACTCTAACCCTAACCCTAACCCTAGGGTTAGGGTTAGGGTTAGGGTTAAAGCAAATTTAAAATTAAAAAAGCAAATAAAACGAAGGTATGGAGATTAAATACGCTTTACATCGCTTAATCAGCCAAAGGAGTAAATGTAAACAACTGAATACTTGTCAGTGATTGGTTGAAATTATCGAAATAAGACAATTTTTTACATGAAATAAATTCGAATACAAAAATATTTTTCTGTTCTATAACACAAAATAGATAAGTATACGAAGTTTGAAAGTCTTTCCGTACCAAAAACACTACGTAAAACATTAATGAAAAATGTGGCCCCCGTTTTAAAATAGATCCAAGAATTTGAAATCAGAATAGTAAGACGTAAGAAACGCCGTCAAGCATTTTCCGGAGTGCTGACGGTTCTGTCAGCTCACCGCTTTAATAATGATTGCGATTATAAAAATGATAACAAATTAACGTGTAACCACATTTTGTTCTGTCGAAATAACTTCAGGAAAGTCGTTCCGATTGGAACAGAAACAAGGACCTGGAATCACTTTGCTAACAGTTTTGCGATTTATATGATAATCTTAGCTTATCATATTTACGAATATGGATTAATGAGATGTTTGTGTAAATATAATGTTTGATGGCAGTGTTGTGACGAAGGCAAGACGTCTCTCGAGCCAGAAAACGCAGGTATGGTAGATGAGTAAATGAAAGTATAATAAATGATGATATAACTTGTATCATAGAGTCGACATGCCAGGAGCTCATCACCATTCGACGCGATTGCCCTTTGCAGTGTACATACAGCGTAGTTTAATCTTATATTACGTCTATTATTGGTTTTATCGATTTTGTTGAATTTTGTTTCACAACTTTAAATAAGGATTTTCATCATGCTGCATACAATTTGCCAGTGGCAATATAATCCTGTTTCAAAGAACTCTAGGAAAAGGGGAATAGTCTTCAGGCATGAGATAGCATTAGAAACCATTTATAGTGGAGAGAGATTTAAATAAAGGGAAAGTAGGTTCATAGAATATATTGATTATATCTATGCTTAGATTTGAAGTCCTAAGGAGTCACAGCGACCGAAGAGATGACAAATAGGATATTTTTCATATTGGTTCGAATGTCGTGGTTTGCAGCAGTTTTGTTTATTTCCCAGGAGAAAATGCTATTTTATAGGAAATAACTCCCATTTCATAACAGAAATTGAAATACCATCGAAAAGAATTTTTTTATGGATATAGCATTTATATAGATTACAATCATATCTTTACTAATATTCTTCATCATATCAATATATATTCGAATATGATGCATAAATATGTTTCCATTTCATTCTTAATAAAGTAAATGTGACCTACAAGTCTGCGCATGCGTAGTGGAGCATTCTTCACTAATCGTATATATGACTGCAATATTGCTATCTCAATATGCATAACATCTCATATTTAGATGGAGAGGTATAGCTAAATGTATGGATCTCAATAATTTACTGGTACTATTTTACAGATTTTGATTTCATGAAATATCTGCGTGATAGGAAAGAAATCAGAATGTAAAGAGATATCAAGCTTAGAAGATTGAACTCAAAAATTCAAAGAAACAAATTTTGAGGGCGCCTATAGTCAATCACATCTAACTCTGTTGGAGTGTAATATAATTATACATACATACATACATATATACATACATACATGCGTATACATATATGCATATGAATGGATGTACATATATGTATGTATGTACGTATATAT
>NC_068985.1:7185708-7207370 GCF_001194135.2 Octopus bimaculoides
GGCTAAGAGTGCGGGTAGGCGTGGGGTATGTGGGTAGGCTGCGGTGGCGGTAGATGTGAGGTATTTGGGAATGGGTGGAAGGGATGGGGTGGGACGGGTGGATAGGGAAGGTGAGGTTGGATTGTGTAGGGTGGGGTTACGAAGGAGGGATGATGATGAAGGGGAAGGGAGGAGAGTAGGAGTGAAGAGAAGTAGGAGTCGGAACAATAGAGAAGTAGGTGGGAGGAAGTAGGTGTGATAGGGAGAGAGGAGAGAGGAGGAGGGTTAGATGAAGAGGGGAGGAGAGGGGAGCTCATGTGTGGCAAAGGAGCGAAGAGAGAAGATTAATGCCTGTTCACGGCGCAAACGGGACTCCGGATAGCCTCTGTGCAAGAACAATCCGAACACAGACAGGTGTTACAAAGAGTAACCGGTAGGGCGGAAATGGCGCGAGACCGGGGTGTCATTGCCGAGTCGGATGTCTTGGAGGTGTTCCGCAAACCGCTCAGCCAAGCGGCGTCCTGTTTGCCCGATGTGTAGAGGAGAGCAGGAGATGACATTGGTAAAATTGCAGGTGAAGGAGTCAGCGATATGATAGGGTTGATGATGGGTACCGGTGAGGAGGGTGGCGTTAGACAGGTAAATGCAAGTGCAGCAGCGTGGGCGGGAGCAGGGGAACGAACCGGGTTGGGAGGTTGGGTTAGAGAAGAAGCTGTGGACCAAAAGGTCTCATAGGTTGTGGGCTCGTTTGAAGGAGGGGAGGGGTCGATTAGAGATGTGCAAAGTGGAGTGGTTGGACTGGAGTTGCTGGAGGGCTCTGTGAATGGTGCGTTGGAGAGATAGGGGAGTGGGGGGAGGGGAAACGGGAGACGGCGAGGCGAGTGTGAGGGGAGAGAGCAGATGCACAGTCCACGTATACATGTATATATATGTATGCATGTATCAGAATAAGCAACACGATATCAAAATGTGATGTAGTACGACTGTTTCAAGCGACTCTATTTAATTTAACAATGCAACCATTACATCAATTTCAATACCGTGCCATCTTCAGCTGCACAAATAAATGGGTAGAATTTTAACCAGTAGGATACATTAATACATTTTTTCTCAATATTTTACCAGAGCAAGGAGATGGAAGATATTATGTTGTCGCTATTGTAGCTAAGAATAGACTGCACTTCCAGGAATCGCATGAAGCCTATTGGAGTCATAGTGTTGTAATGGATTGTAATTCATTTCTAATTCATTTATCTCTTTATCCACCACAAAGACTAGGATACTGTGTCTATGTTGAATTAAGGACCAGAGTGAGTTGACAGCTCATGGCTAGGTATAGTCATAAATATTATCATATGTATCCCTGTTCCTCGGGGAAGAAAGAAGACATTAGGAGTAGTCAATTGGATATAAGTAACTGTCTATAAAAAGAGGCTAGGTAGAGGAAGAATTTCAATCTTGATGTTAATTACCAGTTAAAGGGGCAAGACGCTACGAAATTTAAGATTTTAATACAGAGTAAATTATTTTGGGGCATTTTGGGTGATTGCTTATAAACAATATTGCTATATTGTATAAAAATAAAATTTAAGTCTTTCAAAAGTGATATCATAATTAAAATTGGTAAAATTTGTGTATATATCAATTATAAATATTAAAAAGGAAAGATTACATAGAATCAGTTTAATATTCATTCATGTACTTAAGGAATTACATATTAGGTGATTTCTTGGAATAACTGGAAAGATAAACATGCTGTCTACTAATGTTAAGCCATGACTCAGAAAAATGTAAATGCATACAGATACACACACGTTTATATATGTGCATATATGCACACATACACATGCAAAAATAATTATGCGTTTATATGGATATGGTATAACCATCTTGCATAGACTTAAGTTACTAAGCACTATTTAAGAACAAGATAAATAACCATTTATTAGCGATAAGAGGTTAATAGGTTATGTGCATATATGCTTATATACACATACACAAATATTTATACGTTTATATGGATATAGTATAACCATCTCGCATAGACTTAAATAACGGGAAATTATCAAGAAAAATAACAATTTATAAGGGATAAGAGGTTAATAATTAAGGATACCAAAATAAGAAAACAAAATAAGAATTTATAGAAAATAATAAGAAATACATATAAACTACATTTAAAGATAAAAGAGGATTAAAATTTGAAGTAGAGAAGAGATAAAGGTAACCCGAAAAGTGGGGGTAATAGGGATGGAAGTAGTGGCGGAAGTTAAAGGTATTCAGACCGAAGATATTTTATAAGTTGTAATGTTACAGGTGCGATTGTCTGTATGATTTTATAGTTCCTAAGGGGTATATAATTTAGTCGAAAGGAGATTTATTTACATAACGTCACTACAAATATACATAATATGATCAGTAGAGTAGAACATCATAGAAAATAGTGTAATCGATAAAATAGGATGAAGTCAGACTTATTAGGCAGGAGTTATCATGGGATAGTATTATATATATAGCACATGACATATAGATTATTACATATGCAATGCAATTTAATTCACCATGTCACATAACATCCCATGATTTTATTATATTTAATACTAGAGGGTACGTTTACTACGTATACAACAACAGCATTAATTTCCACCATCAAATTTCAAGTAAGGCATCTTTAATCGTTTGTAGTTGATAAAGAAATAAATGGATTAGAAATGAATTACAATCCCTTACAACACTATGACCCCAAAGCGCTTCATGCGATCTTTGGAAGTGTAGTCTATTCTTAGCTACAATAGCGACAATATGATTTTTTCCCATCTCCTTGCTCTGTTAAAATATTTGAGAAAAGTTATATTAATGTGTTTTACTGGTTAAAATTCTATTTATTTTTTTGTGCAGCTGAAGATGGCACTGCATTTAAATTCATATAATGATTGCATTGTTCAATTAAATGGAGTCGCTTGAAACGGTCGTACTGCGTCACTACTTGATATCCTGATGCTTATTTTGATTTTACTCACTTTACTTCGAGCTGTGCAGATAATACCGGACTGTCTTGGTGTTTCAACTTAAGTACCTAATTCAAGTGAATCTCAAATATATATATTAGTATTTTAGAGCATGGCATTTATATGGTTAAATATAATTACAGAGCTGTTACAATAGAGTTTTTAGAATAGAAATATGGAAGTTGTGCAGTGTCTTATAGCTGTTTACAGAATAGATGCATATTACAGTTCTATATTTAAGAGATGAGAAACTATGTACACCATTTACATTAATTACATTTGACGGACATTTATCCTCATCTTGTTTGTTGTTAACAGAACGTTTCGGTTGATATACCCTCCAGCTTTCATCAGGTGTCTTGGGGAAATTTCGAACCTGGGTTCTCATTCCTAAGGTATTTCTCCATGATGTTGTTATTATTATTATGATTATTATTATTATTATTATTATTATTATTATTATTATTATATGTTTGACTTTTGTTTTGCATTTGTACAAGTTGTATCCAATATTATTATTATTATTATTATTATTCAGGTCACTGCCTGGAATCGAACTCGGAATCTTGGGGTTTGTAGCCCGCCCTCTTAACCACTACGCCATATTCCCATACATACATATACATGGCGCAGTGGTTAAGAGCGCAGGCTACTAACCCCAAGATTCCGAGTTCGATTCCAGGCAGTGACCTTAATAATAATAATAATAATAATAATAATAATCATATCGAAAAATACCTTAGGAATGAGAACCCAAATTCGAAATTTCCCCAAGACACTTGATAAAGGTTGGAGGGTATATCAGCCGAAACGCTGAGTTAACAAGATGAGGACAAATATCTGTTTAATGTAAATAGATGCATATATCATTCGTTTTTGAACTGCTGACTACTAAATGCCTCTGTGAAAGATCCACCTGAATCTTTTCCTCTTTCGAGATAACTAGAAACTTTACGTCCAATGAGAAATGCACCATATGCGAATTTATTCTGGAAACAGCTGTAAGAGACATCTGCCCAATTTTCTCTCATATTTCTGTTGTACTCTAAACTAACAACTCTCTTGTAAAAACTCTAATGATGTTTAAATATACATGAGGCGATGCTGAAAAGTACTTCGCTTTTAAGGGTATCACGAAGGGCCTTGTTGGAGGACCAAACTTCCGAGTTCTTTCAGAGGTCTTCGAAAAACTGAAGAACCGCTGCAATAAGGGTGTGAATCGGAGAGGAGAATATGTTGAATAAGACCATAAGTAACTGATCCTTCTGTATTTTCTTTCACTGCAAACCAGGAACGTTTCAGCACCCTCTTGTATACATTACACACACACACACACACACACACACACACACACACACACACTTATATATATATATAAATATATACATACGCTAAACTTATGCCTATTTTTTTCCCGTTCGTTATTTCTTTCTACACTTTATTTTTGCCCTTTCAACGATAAGCCACTTATAACCATTCTTTACTAGGCTGTACAACGCAACTTTTGTTTTAGACGCAGTTCAGGTAAGCGATTTAGATGCTACATCCACCATAAACCTACTACATTACGTCATAAGACGCAATTCTACATGAACTCTCTATAAAAACGCATGTGTGTGTGCGCGCGTGAGTGCGTCTGTGTGTGCATAAGTACATTCCTTATGCTTTTGAGATTTCATTTCTAACTTTGTAAAAGTTCGGTTCGGTTTGTCATTATATATATATGTGTGTGTGTGTGTGTGTGTGTGTGTGTGTGTGTGTGTGTGTGTGTGTCGACAGATACCAACGTAATTCTATAATTGCAACATGCTCTATGAGAAGAGAAAAAACAATTTGAATTGATTAAACGAGCTTAGCGAGATATTTTTCGCCATTTATAAATCCCTGGCAGTATTATATTAAGTTTAAAAAGATATTTGCCAAATTTATTATTCCTATAATGTTTGGAATGGATTGAAAATTACATTCCAATTTTTAGTTCAAAAGTCTCAAGTGTAAGTTGCAATTTGATATGAAATTTTATTGGTCAGTTCTTAGATGCCTTTCCAAACTTGAATTGCTATTAAAATATATTGAATCTTCCTGCAGAAGTGTCTGTTAATAACCACATACTACTGTATGATACAATATGACATCTTTGTATTATGTGGAGAGAGTTCAATTCGTATGTTATGTCAACCACTATGAAACTGTTGCAGCATCATTTTTGAATTTGACACCAATGTTAGGTTTGATTGTTGAACAACATCTCTGGGATATATGTACATGTAAAGTGGGGCTCGAATAACAAGTCTTTGCTTATCCGTGTATGTGTGTTTGCATATGCATACATAAATACATAGTATGTATGTATGTATGTATGTATATATGTAGACCAAGTCTGCATATATTAGGCTGATAACATTATAAGACTTAGACGGCAGCTCCTTGAGCAATACTCTTTGTTTGATAACTTAGAATACATGCCCAAAAAGTCGCATGACTCTACCGCAACATCTAAATCGCTAACGTACGGTGTTGCATAAAGAAATGAATTTTCGTCCCTGGAAACCACATTACGTGCAGAATATAAAACCTGAGGGCACGACGTGGACCATATGAATGGCTTCCAAGAAGTCCAGATCTCACTCCATGTGATTTCAACCTGTGGGGTTATACAAAAGAGGTGTACAAGACAAAGTGTCGCACACTGGAGACACGGATTGATGAGGTTCTCAATATTATCCTAGACCACGTCCTTCAGAAGGTTGTTCATTCCATCCCTAGCCGTTTGAGGAAACTGGTTGGCGCCACCGGTGCTTACGTTGAAATTTGAAGATTTACTTTCATTTTGCCATGTAATAAAGGACAAGTAGCATCTGTTCCAATAGATTTGTAAAAGGAATTTGGATTTTATTACCAATTTTTGACTTACTTTTCACCCACATTGTATATGTATGTATGAATGTATGTATGTATGCTTGCATGTATGTTTGTATGTATGCATGCATGTATGTATGTAAGCTTGTATGTATGTATGCATGTACGCATGCATGTATGTGTGTATATCTGTGTACGTACGTTAGGTATCTTGTCTATAAAGGAATTATTTACGGAATTTACATTATCATGATATTTATGCATGTATATTGCATTATAGATTTGCTGGTTTTAGTTATAGATTGCTGCCATGACATTTACAGTTTTTTACGGGTTTTTTTGTTTTTTTTTTTTCGTTAGCCGTATTGATTCCAATCTTTTTTTTTAAATTAGTACATGTTTTATCTCCTTCCCTATGTTGTACCCGAAAATTTATGCCAATTAAATGAACACAACTCAAACAACATAGTCACACAAGCATTCGCAAATACATAAATTCAATAGCGTATATACATGTGTATTGGTATATAAGCATGTATGTATGCGTGTATTTATATAGAAACGCTACAGCAGAAAACTTGCATGCATAAAGCATTTGTCTGTGAACTAAATTCATTCTCAACAAAAGCGGTTATTTTATAGCTGTGTAAACATTAGTGGGGCCTTTCTCTACTGTTATACTGATATTTGATTTATTCATTTTCTCTATTGAATTACGTTTTCGTTTCAAATGATATCAGAACTTTAGGCTGGTTCCAAGTATCTGACATTTTAAATTCATTTCTTTTTCTTTAAAGCTGTCTGGTTCTATTTAACTGAAGTATGTCACACATACCGTTCATCTACTTAATAGTCGTGTGGTTACTCAGAAAGGTTTAATTCATAACAAACACTCTATTAGTGACAGCCGACAGGAAATTGAGAGCCCCGTTTTGTCTCCATTTCTATAGAAGTATTGAAACGCTAACAACATACCTGAATACTGTCATTGATAGCGCTAATGCCAAATGTTATAGGAATGTTTGTGCTGCGTCATATCTTGGATGTCCTGCTGTTTTAGTTCTTATTTTTATATTTATCAATTCTACATCAAGTGATATCATCGACAACGGTGATGATGATTATGATGATGACGATGAAGAAGAAGGAACCATTTACGAATCGAAATAGGTGGCATAATAGCAAATATGAATATGTTTGATTCAGAGCATTAATATTATTGAGTGTTAAACTGTAATAGTTATATTTTAGTTGCTGAATTTGGCAAATACTGTAGCACAGTATATAACGAATCGGAGAAATAAATGATACCGAATTATCATTATTGAATTTAAAGCTAAGAAGTCGATGTTTCTCAGTAGAATATAAAATGCGCTCCTTTAAAGAAAAATACTTCTTTTATAGAAATAAGGTGAATAAAAAAGACTTAATTACTATTATTTCATTCGTATCTTTTCGGAATTTCTTTTGTAACAATGGTGTGTTAATACAATGGAATGTTGTCGTAGTTTTAATTGTATACATTTTGGTATGCATTTGTACCAGTGGATTTCATTTATCTTCTTAAAGTATTCTTCTAATCTCGTTTATAGATCTGATTAAAAAGGAAGATAATGAGGAGAATTCTAAGTGCTTCAAGAGATGTATATAAAAGATGAGCGATCATATAGAAGCTGTTTGATTGGATATTTATAGGCAGAAAGCACATACGACTGATGAAAATGAGTAGGTTGTATCTAAAATGCTTGAAGCCCATTAGAATATTGGCAGACAGAATGCTTTGGCACAGCCTCAGGTTTAATGCCAGAGAGTGAATCAGTGCCAATTTTTTAATGTGGCGAATGGACACAAAAATGGACGAGAAACATCTAATAGATGTTTTTAGCTGTTAATTATTTCATATATACTTAGCGAATTTCTTTACATTTCAGTGGATTATAGGAGAACGCCACTGGAAAATGGAAAATATATAATTGTAACAATAGTGTCTGTTCCTTGGTTGTGAGTGAATTGATTTTATTTGTGGATTCTACTTACAACGAGTAAATATGAGAATTGTGAAATATATTTATTTTATAAACGTTTTGAAAATGTCAAATTCGAATGCATTTATACACACACACACACACACACACACACACACTCACACAATCACACATAAAATCACATAGGCACATACACGTACATGTATATTTTTTTACAGTTGTGTGGGTGGGTGTGGGTGTGTGTGTGGGTGTGTGTGCGTGCGTGTGTGCGTGTGTGTGTGTGTGTGTGTGTGTGTGTGTGTGTGTGTGTGCAACTGTGTAAAAATTATCACTATTCTTAAATATGCTTCAAAAAGATACGATTTTTTGCAAAAAATATCAATTTGTTTCGAAGCCATATCAATGGGCAATAACATGTCACTGATATTCACACATGTAGGTTGAAAATTGATTTGGAAATACTAAATACATTCTCATAAACATTAATATGCTTTTAATTTCTTTATAAGGTTGCATATTTGGATGTACCACATCCCCGAATAGATTTGTCTGTCTAGATATATGAAACGGATACTGTTGTCTTGTTTAAATGACTTTTCATTCTGTCTGCATTATAATGTATTTCTTATTTTGATCGCTGCCCAAGAATTTCGTTGCAAGTTCTTTTATGGTGCATATGCACACATTATCGTTGTTATTTTCTTGGAAAAGAAAAAATCCTAACATGGGGATACAACAAATAAACTTAGATGCCAAGAACACTCCTAAGTATCCTAGCTGTCCCTTAAAACAATGTTTTCTTCAGCTGTACTAAACTGGATTTTATACCTATTTCCCCTATTCATCTGTTCAATTGAATAGGCATAGTTTCCGATGCACCTATAACTACTGGGGTACATTTTACCCGCACTTTGCATAGTCACTGTAATTCAATGGCGAGGGCCTGGTACTTTGCTATTTTTTCTATACCTCTCATATTGATTTTTCATCATTTGAGATTGTAACGTCAGTTAACTGACACTTCCTAATCTCTTTATATTCTACTACTAAATCAACCCTTCTAGCTTCTATTACTCAGTCAGTTTGAAAGCTAAAGTCCCACAACATTTTGTATTTCTTACTTTCTAGTTCTTTACTAGGTTCATGTTCATACCATTTATCAGTATGTTCAAATTCTAGTTTTCTACACAATTCCCAGTGGATTTCTCTCCCTAGGTTGTCATGTCTTTTCTTGTATTTTTCTGTGGCAGCATGCTACATTCACTTACTACATTAGTAATGCTTTCCTCTTTTGATTTGCATAACCGATATTGGGAGTCTACTTGGCTTTTGTCCATTTTGGCTTTTATCCAATTATCCTAACTATGCACAAGGATAAACATGAGAAAGGGGCTCTGTGAAAGAAAGGTTATGCGAAGAACTGGTAACTCGGAGCAAGCTAAATGACGGAGAGCATGTTGTGAACCGATTAAAGTCATCCCCATATGTTTGTGGGATGTTCTCAGCAAAGATCTGACTGGGTTTAGAGTCACTGTAGCGGCAAAGTGGATGTCCATACATTGCATCACCGAAGCTTCAGGGAAGACTTTTGACGGTTTTTAGATACAGCGGGCGATCCAGTAGTTTGCTGCAAGTGGGATGAAGTTGTAGCTGAGATCAAACCCAGGTCGATCAAATAATCGAGGCTGTATTAGGGTGAACGTTTCAAATCCTTTAAGAACCCCACCAAAATAAACTCCACTCATAATTCATCTCAGAGCATTTTTTAAGATGTATCTTTAAATATAAAACTTTTTTTGTTGTTTTTGGTTCATTAAGAGTAATCTATGCTCAATCTGTTAATTAAAGTGTTCAATGGCATTCCGAAGAACGTAGATTAATTGTAAAATCTTTTAATATCCGCTCGCTTTTATTTTGGTTACTGTGCAGGAAGCATAATTGCATTAGAGATTTAATTCGTAATTTACAATATACTTCATTGTTAGATCCGTTATGTAATAAAGGATAATATGAAATAGGTAACTTATTTAGTTGATTAATAAATGGAGATATAAGCGTCTATGTATGCTATTGACTGAAAAATCATGTATTTTGATATAGTTATTGCAGTTGAACATACACAAAGCCAATACAGAGAAATATAATGGCACTCACGGTACAAATGCATTGGGAAAACATGGGTAATTTCTCATGACATTGCTTCTCTCAAAATTCTATCGATAATCGACAATATGTTCTTTATATGCAAACATTTATGTTACTTTCTCTTGAAGATATTCAATGAATTTCACCCCACTCTCATCTCTGCATCCAAACATAATTTACTAAAGTTTCGCTTCACACAAATCAACTTTGACATACACAACCGCTACATATGTATCATTAATTCGCATACCTAATCGAGCCGATGCAAATATCTAACTAATCTGTGTACAGAAATCACTTTGTCATCATTTATTATCTTTGAGTCTTTTAGTTTATCCAAAAGTGGTTCTATCAAATCTTATTCTACAACTATTTCAACATTCAGATTATAACCACATTATGCATTCTCCTTCTTGGACTTTTCTCTTCTTAGATCTTTCCCATATTCTCATCAATTCATATTTTCATTTGTATAGTTGTATAAATTATTGGCCAGCATCCAGAGTTTCATTTGGTTCTGCTTTGTTATAAACATTGGCTGTTTTCGTATCACTTCTTCACTTATATTTTCAATGTTTATACCTTACAATGTCTTATTGATTGTAACTTTAATTTTTTGTTTCATGTCTCTATTTCTGTATTCTCATTTGTGTTTTCATATATACTTACGTGTATATATATATATAGATATATATACATATATGTAAATATATGGTTATATATGTTTATATGTAGGTATGTATGGTTATATATATATATATATATATATATATATATATATATATATATATATATATCTGTGTGTGCGCGTTATATATATATGTATATATGTGTATGTGTGTATGTATGCATATATATATATGTGTGTGTGTGTGTGTGTATTCATGTGTATGTGCGTGTTTGTGTATGTATGAGTACATTTCCCTTGCTAATTTGTCAGGACATACATTCAGACAGTTTGGGCTTCTCACAATATCCTTGTATTCTGATGTGATAAAAGAAATTAATATTTAAAGGCAAACGGAAATACAAACAACAGGCGCAAATACAACCTACAAAGATGCAAACAATGGAAATAAAATCAAAGCTATAAACATTGGAAACACAATTCACGAATATACACAAAAAAAAAACATAACAAACATTCGAAAATGAAATGCCGACAAACCTACTGACTGGTAACTAAGAATTTACAAACTAAAATACACAAAAGAAAGAAAAAATGAATTGAATAGATTATGAAAAATGTCTCAGAACAGGAAATTCTAAAGAGAAAAATGTTTAATAGCGTAATAATCTAAATGTTGAAATAGTTACAGAAATAAAAAAAAACGATACCCGACCTGCTTTTGGATAAACTAAAAGCCTTAGCATATAAAAGATGTTATGACAAACCCCCACAACAATCCGAGTATTGATATTACTATATCCAGGGTTAACCAAATAATCGGTGCAGAGGACGTAGTGTTACCAAGGGAACTTTATTCCTCAAACTTTGTATAAAAGAATGTGGTTATGTAAAACTATCGAAACCGAAATTAACCTGTAATGATAGGTGTTTTGGGCACCATTTTCTCCATTCACACCTTCCTTTCGAGATGGATCTTGACAAGAAGCAAATCAATGATGATGAAACAGAAAAGGAAACTCCTTGACTTCAATCCTTAAGTTTCCTTCACTAGAAAACCACTTTCACCCCAGCAACAAACACAGAAAAACTACATGTCATTCCTCGCCAAAGGAATGAATTAATGGCGAGAATGATGCTATAGCCGATCATGGTGAAGATTCCCCGCCCGGTACGTCCGAAACCGCCCGCATCAGGGACAGTGATCTGACCTCGGACGGTCGTTGCAGCATTGCCCTTTTACCGCTAAATGTACTGTGGAGCAACGTGAAATAAAGTGTTTCGCTCAAGAACACAACTCTCATGACAGTTTATGCAACATGCGTAAACGCTGCGCCACTTGCGTTCACATGTTGTTAATATCAGCTTCTTAAATAGATTCTACAGGAATTAGAAAGACTACGCAAACGCATACAAAAAAGAACAGACAGTGAAGCTGCACTGGGCTATACTCGGCAGTGAAGCACACTCAAGGAAACGGCATGACGATCCAAGAATTAAAACTAATATGAATATTCCCTCAATCTTGTCCTTTTTTATTCTTGCAGAACCAATTCCTGTCACACAAGCTCCGATGGCTTTCTGGCTTTATTTTTAGTCTTAAAGACGAAATCCACACACCATTCTTCAAATCAGCAAGGGTTTCTTCTAATTGCGCTCTCCAGGCACTGTGGGAACCCCTTCACTACTTTATTATATTTACTATTTATTCATTTGTGCAAAACGGTAAGTTAATCTCCTTCTTGTTCACCCTACACTTAAATCACAATTTTCATTATTCTTTCCTTCCGGTGATAATTCATATCCTGTGCCTCTCCTGGTTGACAACGCTGGCAGAAGTTGAACTATTATTTCGTTTTAAAGTGTTTTAAAGTATCTATTATTTATCACCATTTTCACCTGTATTTGTCAAAGTGTAAATACCTATGTTTACAAATGTGTCCCTCTTTAGTTTCAATTTGCTTGTCAGTTCGTGTTTTCTGAATTGGTTTCGTTTTGGAGGCCATATTCCTTGTTGTTGCCTTTATGACTTGTGTATCATCCTACTTCCAGAGAATTTACCTCTTGAATTTCTAAAAGCAATCTATCAGAAAATATAACAGAGAAATATCTTATCTATTCAACCTCCGGGCGCTCGGACTTACAAAATGGTTTTGTTTTTATTTTATTTATTTTATGTTACGTACTTATTTGTTTGTTCTTTGTCGTTAACTGTACGTGCTCTATCTTGCGAATCTGTTCAACTGAAGCATCCAACCACAATAGGAATAACACTGGTCAGGAGTGGCAATAGTAACAGCAGCAGCAGCAGCAGCAGCAGCAGCAGCGGCGGCGGCGGCGGCAGCGGTAGTAGTAGTAGTAGTGGTGGTAGTAGTAGTAGTAGTAAGGGAGCGGATAGATAGGAGGAGGAGGAGAGGAGGAGGAGGAGGAGGAGGAGGAGGGGAGGAGGAGGGAGGAAGGAGAGGTAAGGAGGAGGAGGGGAGGAGGGGGAATAATGAAGAAAGGCGAAGGTGGAGGTGAAGAAAGACGAAGGAGTATTGGATGAGGATAAGATGAAAAGTGAGGGGCATCAATTTGATTTCCTTGTGTGAGAAAATTATGTTTCTACGTTCTTCGTAAGGTTACTCTCCTGAAAAAACGTAATCACCGAATTTCAGGAACATTTATAATAGTAAAACTAGAATCAGGAATTTCCAGGATTATATTCTATTTCCCTGGAATCTCCAACCGTATTGAGAACCTAATCATAAATTGCAAGCCTGATTTAAATGCCCTGATGATTCAGTAAACCGTTTTTTACGATATTTAATTATTTCCCTCAAAGATGTTTTCTCACGACTCATTAGGGCTTAAACACAGGAAAAACCTTTCAAAATAAGCGGCCGAATAAAAATATATTTCTTTATGAAACGAAGTCATTGAAATTATTCAATAAATAGTATTACGATTAGCTGTTATTGAACGTATTCATTACCGGGAAAGATACACCAGTAATAGAGGTAGAGTTTTGGTTTTACACCAGAATCAGGGTCTTGTTCTATTCCTACGTCTTATTCCTGTTGGTTCAGCCTAATGAATCCGTCATGTGATTTTCTCCTGCGATATTTTAGTCACCTGATGGTAGTAACGTAGCTTTGTCCTCTCAAGGCGAAGAAATAGCGGCTACACGTGGAGAGATTCCCTAATCTCCTAGCTACACATCATGTCAAGTAACGTTACCTCAGAGACCCTTTAGAAGAACCCCATTTCAGCCACTTGTTTCCAGGGTCTACTCTTTCGGTCATTACCCAACAATCATGAATTCCTGACCATCGGTCAGGAGAGACGCAAAAACCGAACTAAAGATAGCAAGTTAGGCTTTTTTGCCAGTTTCTTTTCTTTTGTGAGGCACAAATGCTGGCCAGCCCCTGAAATTCTATCTAATTTACCTCCTGATTCCCCTCACTCGTGAATACGACCCCAATATCCCTAAAACTCTCCACATATCTCAGTGATCTTCCCATTAATATCTGGGGTACACTAGGAAGAGGATTTTTTTTTTTTTTTTTTTAGTGTATTGAAAATGTATTGAACTTGTAGAAATTTAGTCTCTGAATTCAAAGAAGTTTTCGAAACAAAAGACATAATCTAAAGTATTGACTGATGAAACATGAGTTATTGCTAAATTTGGTAAAGATATTAATTCCGAGTATTGTATTATGAACCTAAACTTAATTTGTCTAATTATGATTTTATTTACTTAAACGTAACCTGAAGTTATAATAAAGTTAATTTACCTAATGTCCCTTGTAACGACTACGGCAAGTTTGGCGATACGTTCGAAGTGAGAATCGAACGAGATTCTGTTGTTACGAATGTGGGTAATGTCTACATCTATGTACAGTGTAATGAAACTTGGTGAAATAATTCCTACTGCAGAAAATATTTCTGTTGTAGAAAATTGAAGTATTCGAATGTCTTGAAAAAGGTGAGAACAATTCATATTTCATTTTGTAGATCTTCAGCAAAAATGTAATTGCTTGAGTCAACGTTTAAGAAGAACATCATCACGAATTGCAATCAATCACCAATATTCATAAATGGAACAGATTATGTGTAATGTTAGAATATCTCTTGTTTCTTAAAGCTGTGTAGCAAAATGTGCGATCGATATCAAAAGAACTCGATTTTCAAACACTGTGTTTAATGGTTTTTCATTCCGATGCATTATCGGTGGAGAATATTAAAACTAAATTGAAAAACTTTGTCCAAAGATGCAATCTTGATATCTGTCAAAGGCATATGTACTTATGTTTTAGAAGAATAGAACCGACGAAATAACTTAACGTTCATCTTTCAGAGAGAATTTACAGCAAAAAGAAGTCGAAGAACAGAGTAACAAATTTATTTGTATAATCTTTTATCTTTTACTTGTTTCAATCACAAGACTGCGCCCATGCTGCAGCATCACCTTGAGGAATTTTAGTCGAACGAATCGATTTCAGTACATTTTTTAAGCTTGGTACTTATTCTATCGATCATTTTGCCGGACTGCTACGTTACGGAAGCGTAAACACACCAACACAGGTTGTCAAGCGGTGGTTGGAGAGACAAACACACACACGTGCGCGCTTTAGCCTGAGACTATAGTGGAAGACACTTGCTCAGGGTGTTACCCAGTGACACTGAAACTGGAACAATGTGGTGGGATAGCAAACTTCTTACCACACCCTCATACTTGCGCCTAAATGATGAAATATATAAAGCTTCTTAATTTTGGATGCACTTAATATTTTCTTAATTCTACCATGCTAAACTGCACAATACTGCAAAAATCTTCATGAAAAATTGTTTTTCATTTTATTACAAGACTCATTTAGCTTTCATTCTGAGTCTGGGCCCATTATATTTGAAACACCGTGTCCAGTAAGAAAATAAGGACCATACTAGATATATTGCGCTTAGAAAAATTGTTCTAAACTACCAAGAAATCATCCAAACATTTTACGCTACCTTTATGTTTCTAAGTTTCAGTTTTTTCAGTGCTTTACACCTTTCACTCAAGAAGTTTCATGCTAGTCCCTTACCTTTTATAATTCTACCATCAGTACTTCTCCAACATCTTCCGGAGCAGAGATGGATTTTTTTGTGGTATGCTTCTTTGGTACAAAATTGTGATCAAATATTAATGACAAAGTTAACTATCACTTGTTTTCATGGATTTTAGTTTTCAAAGTAAACTGGGGTTTTTTTTATGAATGTATATAATATTTCTACGTTTATAAATCCTGCCATCTAATAATCTAATATACAAAATTTTAAATCATTAAGAGGGTTTAAAAGAAGGGGAAATTAATACTTGGCGTCTATTCCCGAGCTATTACAGAAGTTTTTCAATGCTCCCGAGTTTTCCGGGATGATGTGTTCCAGGAAATTGTCAGGAATTTCTTGTTAGATAATGTTTTTGGTTCTCCTAATTCCTTCATGCAGTCGGAGTGAACATATAGCCATGAATTCCTTACCGCTTTCTAAATATAAGCCAATACAAAAGATAACCGATACAATATCGGTAATAATTATATCGAGAAAGTGTATGGAATCAGTAAGCCATGAATATTGATTGTACGAAAGATAGCAAGACGTTTATCACAGGAGCGACAACATTATCTCATGAAATTTGAATAAATTTCAGAAAAGTAAAATGATAGCCTATGTCAGCAGCAAGGACAGAGATATTTATTGTGTATAACGCAATACTGAACCAAGTTAAGGATACATGGTTTACATGGTCATTACTTATGCAAGTAGACACTGAACGTACAAATAAATAATTATTCTTGTAAAGCTCGAATTGAACGAGGCAGACCAAGTCAAAACATTCGCCATGAAGCGGATTGTTATGACTAGCAGATCTAGTGAAAGAGATGCTAGAACTCTGTGGTATATCTGACGAAGACAACGATTGAGTGACAAACGATCACATAGCATATCATAAACCCGATGTGAAATCATTTTCAATCCCTGGGTTTACTATAGTGCATAAATAACCGTCTTTAGATTGCTAATTTCTCATCTAGCGTCACAAGTCCTATAGTCAATTGAAGTACCAGTGAAACGGGCGGATTTCTCAGACCAAGATTCATAAAGTGGTGTTTGTTCTGCGAAGTGGGAAGAAATCCAAAGATAAAGTATTTTTTTTTTCTTGTCTTCCATTTCATTCCTTATTACCATCTTGTTTTCCAATCATAGTACCCTTTCCTCTATTTTCAGGGCTTCAAACTTTCATTGTAACCCTGGCAGGTTAGCTGAATGATGCTATGCCTTGCCGAAGGGCAACCAGTGATTTTATTAGAGACTACTTGTTAAATATTCATAGCTAATCTGTATATTTGCTAGTTATTCTCTTATCCAGAAACGGGGGCCGCGATGGACTGGTGTTTGCATCGTATCTGAGAAGGTCCTCAGAACACGGCATATGTGGATCAACTTACTACAGACACTGAATGCCTCCCCAAAGACCTCACAACTAATAAAGGACCGAGACGGATTGCGTGCGCGTGTTCAAAATGCCCGATCATAATGATGATAAATATTAGATTTATTAAAACAATAAATATAATGCTGTTCATTTGAAGATCTTAGGAAATATATGGACTTATATGTGGAATAACTTTCGTCACATTTATAAGTGCTCAAACTTGAAAGATACTCAGCCACTTCTGTAAAACAATTAGTACAGTACCCACAAAAATAGATACTACAAATTATAAATACTCGAATCTGTAAATAAATTAGAAGACTGCGAATCAACAAATGTCAACCTTGGCCATTTTTATGGACAATTACAAAAGTGTACCCAATATTGTTCATTGGAGAAATTAAACTGATGCTGCATTCATCAAAACGTGCATAGTAAGACAAATAATTATCATTAAAGATATAACTACAAGATCACAGATTTGTCAGAACGGACTGTAGGAAGGGTGTAATATTTTATGTATCGGCTCTAAGGCAATGAGAGATCGCCATTCTAATGCTGATTTCAAATTAAGGCCGATAATGTCGCGGGAGTATTGGTCGATGCCATCAACTATGACTGTACTTTATTTTATCGACCTCAGACATTTAAACTCAACGTGATTTCAGTTTAGAACGTAAGAAGCCAGAAGACATACACGCTGTCAGGCATTTGTTCCGATGCTCTAACTATTCTGCCAATCTCCAAACTTTAGTCAACTTTAAAATCATGGCAATTTATTTTCTGAGCATTTCTAATAACGGTTTCTGACCAAACAACGTTTTAAGTAAAGACGATACCTAAACTTTAATGAATACAAATTAATTATATTAAAGTCATTATCACTTCTGTTGACGTCTTTAACATACTTTAAAAGCCATTCAATATATTAATCTTATAATTATTTATGTTCAATTAACGACAGAGAAACCATAGTTTATTTAAGTATTATGTGTTATATGATTGTTGATATTTCTATCATCAACAACAAAGGAAAACCATAAGTAATTATTGATATCTCCTTGTTTATGATCAACACTTATTTAACACAGACATAATGAGATCTTAAGTACATTGTATTCCGGAAGTAAACTAATTGATATTTTCTGTAAACGGCAAATGAAGATAATTTCAAACACTTTTTTTCCTAATTAATATTAACTTTCAACAATTAAGAATATTGTTTGTTTCTTCTTTGTTATCGAAAACATAGATATAAATTTATTCACGAAGTTTGTCCCGTTCCATTATGTACTGACTTCAAATTCCACAGCAGTCAGCTGAGTCTTGCATCGTTTCGGGGTCGATATAAAAATGAACCAGCAGCACAAGGTTTTGGTTAAGAAATTTTTAGACCATTGAGTTGTCTGTTCCATCTCTTTGTCTTATGAGTCCACAGACGCATTTGGCAAAGTTGACTGTAAAGAATAATCGTTAGAATGGTGTCTTGTTAAAGTACCTTACGGAAGGTAACGAGAAGCCACGGAAATCCATGTCAAACGAAGTTTGCTACGTAAGGCAGACGCCGGAGGTTGTTCGTAGACCAGAACACATAAGAGATATTTGCTGCAAAATCCTGTCTGTATAATATATAGATTGCATGGCGTCTACAACTATTAAGTATTTTTAATATTGTGTCACGAAAAATTGATATTTTACATTTTATGTGGCACACTTCTCTCGGGAAGTTCGATCGATTCTCGTTCGTTAGACCACACAATGCGGAAACACTCGTCTATTTTTATTTTTTCCTACTTTGTGTGTATTGCAGACGATAGTTATCAACTGCCTGAATCGATTCATGCACATACACTGAGATACTTATATATTTATAGCTAAAGAACTTTTTAGTGGGAGTAGGGTTAATTCAAAATGGATGTCCGCGTTCTAATATCCGTGTAGGTTTTCTTAATACGAAATACTCAGACAGTGACTATTTCTTTAAATGTAATATATTCTGGTGAAACAACTTCATTATAGGAGAAGAATCTCGAAATTTAACTAAAAATGAATGTATAGCTAAAATAAATGTATTTTCTGTAAATTTTGAATATTTTAAAATTTTCCTTCGAATATTATACACTTATGTACCTTTATTATACAGTGGTTAAATAGAAATAAGAGTTGCAAAAGATATTTATTCATTGCTGTTTATATTTAGCTCAGCTTCTGCTCTAATCCAGCAAATCTACGATCAAAGTTTTTCCAGGCATCACATTGTCGCTTACCTGCTTTTTATTTTAAAATATATCTAGGATTAAATATCGAATGGGGACTGTCGCTTTTACAACAACGATGTGTAATTTGATGAAGGCTTGACTGCTATTTATAGATTTGGTCATACAGACTCACTCGTTCTCTCGAAACATTGCAATAGTAAAGTATAGAAAATCTTATTTATCATTTATATTTTTCATAAATATTAACCCATAAATGCCCATAAAAAGGAAGTCTTAAAATTTCACTGTATTTAGATTAGGCGTTATGGTAAGCTTTCACAATCTGGAAGAGAAGGACAGTATTCAACTGTTAGCTACAGTTGTCAACTACCTACTGAATATTTCGTATGCTCAGCCAGTTGCTTTCTGGTGTATTCATTTCCAAACAAGTTGGGGTGTATATGCGTTGACAATAGAAAATAACTATCTTCAGTATAACGTTATGTATTTGCTATCACTTACGTAAACACTAACTGCAGAAACATCATACGGTGATATTTCTTGCTGCAATAAAACAATTCCTAGTTAATTAACAAAAAAATACAGGATAACCTAAAACATAGCGAGGTTTTTGGAAGGAATTTCAAACTTTCTTTCAGCTATCGCGAGAATTCATACTTTGAACGAAATATAAATATTTAGATAGTACTAGTAGCTGCATTCAGTTGCAACATTGTTTCAGTTTTTGGAAGCTGTCTTTCTGCATGAGATTAATTTCCTTTGTCGCATTTTTACTTTAATTTTGGAGTCCCACCTTGGCAGCTGATCACCGCAGCACAGAACATCACAGCCAAAAATACGAGTTTTACATCCCGTATGACAATTCTCTTGATCTTAAGGTGAGTAAATACATTTTCTGTCAAAAAAACTCATTCACTGCAAATTACAGTAAAATAGAATTTATTATTCATCACAATAAGTTGTATACGTACATTTATCATAATATCTCATAGCGAAATATTAAAAGTTAAATATATATATAGGTGCAAGTATGGCTGTGTGGTAAGAAGCTTGCTTCCCAACCACAAGGTTGTGGGTTCAGTCCCACTACGCGGCACTATGGGCAAGTATCTTCTACTATAGTCGCAGGCCGACCAAAAACTTGTGAGTGAATTTGGTAGACGGAATGTGTGTATGTGTCCTCATTACCACATGACAACCGGTGTTGGTGTGTTTACGTCCCAGTAATTTAGCAGTTCTGTGAAGGAGTAATAGAATAAGTACTTGTGTTGATTTTTTCCACTAAAAACAACTCAAGTCGGCGCCCAAGCATGGCCGCAGTTTGAAACAGGTATAAGATTAAAGATAAAAGATATTTTTTAAAAAAACATTGTTATACTCTAGGAATATTTTGAAATCATCACTGACTTTTAAAATACTTATTGTTTCAATAGGGGAACTGAGGACATGATAGACAGGAAAACTAGGTTTTAATTGTTAAGATCTAACCTCTCCTAAGTCCCTAATTTGTTAATATTTTATCGACTTTCAAAGAATCAGAGGCAACGTGGGACTGGGCCGAATTTGGACTCGCAGCTTCAAATATTACAAAGTAATTTTGTCGTCATTCCACTGATTATATCACATATTTCAAGACCTCCAATAAGTATTTAACAAGTTTGAAAATTTGAATAAAAATACCTTAAGTAGAATAGTAAATTTGTATCTTCTGTATTTGCCGGCGTAGAAGACTTTTTTTTTTTAATTTGTAAATGTAAAAATCATTTTACCTGCATTAAATACAGCTGCATTATGGATGGAAGACCGAATGGGAGACCAACAGTTGCAGGCTTGGAAATTTGATAAGCACAATCTGCTAAGCAAAATAATTGTTACTAAGAATAAATCATAGAAAAATCGACGAAACGCCAGTCCAGTGTGTTAGCATAAAACATACGATAAATTACGGTATCTCTGCAGTTATGTGGAAGGGCCACATGTTCTCATTATATCTTCCTTCCCTAACATACAGAACCCATACCTGTTATGTGTCTTCCATTATCTCTTCCCATTATTTATTTTACTCATGTGCCTTTCAAATTTAGGTATAGAAACATTTTATAATTAACTAAATGAAAATTATCTTACAGAGATTAAACGAATGTTAAGGTTTACTCGCCTATAAAGAGTGGTTAAAACCGAACCCATAGTCTTCGAGGTCTACCCTGGCAACTAATCATGGTGGCATAAAACATCACGGCCAAAATTACGAGTCTTACATCCGGTATGACAACTCTCTTGCTCTGAAGAATAATGAATATACAGATGACCTGAAAGAAGATAAAATTGAAATATATTACTCGTATAAAAGTACTTTATATATATATATATATATATATATAT
>NC_068985.1:7207636-7210522 GCF_001194135.2 Octopus bimaculoides
ATTTCGAACCTGGGTTCTCATTCCTAACGATTTTACTATTATTATTATATTATTATTACTACTATTATTAATCAGGTCGCTGCCGTGAATCGAACTCGGAACCTTGGGGTTAGTAGCCCGCGCTCTTAACCACTACGCCATATGCCCGTGGGCATATTTCCCCAAGACACCTGACGAAGGCTGGAGGGTATATCAGCCGAAACGTTGTGTTAACAACAAACAAGATGAGGAGAAATATCCGTCAAATGTAAATAATGTAAATAATGTAAATAAATTCATAGTTTCGTACTTTATTTAAGTATACTGTCATAGCATTCTGCTGACAACGACAGAATCATGCATTTCCCTAACAAAATCATGTCATCTTTCAATAAGTCTTGTAAAATAAGAGTGACTTCATATTCTTTTCTACTCTAGGCACAAGGTCCGAATTTTGGGGGGAGTCAGTCGATTAGATCAATCCCAGTACGCAACTGGTACTAACATTATCGACCCCGAGAGGATGAAAGGCAAAGTCAACCTCGGCGGAATTTGAACTCAGAACGTAAAGACAGACAAAATACCGCTAAGTATTTCCCCCGGCCTGCTAACGTTTCTGCCAGAAGGCCGCCTAAGAGTGTTTTCACATTGCGATAATGCATTTTATTCGCCGGCAAATAAGGTGAGTCAGATTTAAATTCAGGTTCCAGAGGTTTTAATTAATAGAAATAGTTTCATACATGTGAATGGTAAAAGATAAATATTACTTACCAGTATCAGTATCGATGAGTGACATGGATATATCTAACTCTTGTGTTTAACTCTAAAAATGCCCAACCCAAAACGTATATATTTCTATTAAGAAACGTTGTTGATTTTAGTAGATTCTTGAAATGTCCTATTAATACTTATTTGAACAAATAATATATCTTTTTTTTTCCGTAATGTTATGTAAATACAGTGAATATAACAATTTATAAGCACACTGCGAGGGGATATTAGTTGCAGGAATTGTAATCATGTCTCGGTAGCCAAAGAAAAACTACCTGAAGCTAGTTTCATGGATGTGTATCAGAAACCAGAATGGAAGTATACGGAATTTGAAAAGGACACCACTCTGAAAATGTTCTGAAATAAAGAATGTTTATTTTGTATTAAAATTTCAAATTTAAATTCAGAATATCTTTTTAGGTTGTATGCATAGTTCATTGTATTAATGTAACTGCAGATGAATGGAATATCTTTACTGTTAATATAAATTTACATATATACATACGCACATATGTACAAATACATATAAGTGAATGTGTACCTGTGTATGTAAATGTGTGTATGACATTAGGAGTAACGAACAATTAAGAAAAATCTTACCAAACGACCATTCTTAAGAATCTGTAACTATGCACATTTGGTAGATGGATTCTAGAACCAATATATACAAAGCTCTTATAACGATAAAGTAAGTGATACCTCTGTTATTAAAACGCAAGTTTTCAGTGATTGAATGATCTTCTTTTTAGTGCTAAGCTGGGGAAAAGCAGTGTCTGTTGTGGCTTTGTCCCTAAGTCAGGCTTCATAGAACAAAGTCATTCAGTTTTTCTAGTGGAATCTAAGAATATATTATTTCACGTGTAATTCCATGTTCATACATCCAATGTATGATAAATATGGCTACGATTTTACAAGCTATAATACAATATAGATTTTAAAATATAACACTAGTAATATATGAGTAGGGTCAAATTCTTGATTTTAATAAATCGTTTGAAAGCGTGCAGTATTATAGAAGGAAGCTAGCATTTTCAACAATGGCTGAAGGCACGATATACATTTAGTTGTTTAAATAGATCTTCACCAAATATTTACATTACTCTGAGTGTAAGTGCTCAGTATGGTTTGTTTATGTCTTCAGGCCTACACAGTGTCAGTCGACAATACTAGATGTAACATTCATTCAACAGATTCTCGTTAAGAATAAATATAGCAAAACCTGATTGTTAACCCTAGAAATTCTATCTAAATCACAAGTAGTCACGCATCTATTACAATCACAACTTTTATAGCGCATGTATTTTATTTACTGAACAAAATTTATTTCCAATATATACTGATGCTAAATCGATATTCCAAATATATTCTAAGGATATATCATAAAATGCTCTACACATTCCAAACATGTTACTAATTCATGTAAAATGTCCAGTGATAAATTAAATTTTTCCTTTTAACTCTTGTTAAGATACGTTCATAGTTGACGTTTATTATCTCCTTTTTTTTTTGTTTTTAGACGAGATTCTTTGTTTCGTGAATGAATTACAAATATTATTTGATCACTACCAATTCCATTAATTTTCCTTAGCACTTACTTTAGATCTGTAATAATACACTTATTGTTTCTCTGATGCTTCAAACAAAATTGTTATTCAAGATATGCTAACGTAACTTTCATTTCAGGTTAAGCTGACAATGTAGTTTATGATTTATTTTTCCATGATGGCGTCCCTCCGGTTATTTGCTGTTGTCAGGTTTATGACTATTTATTGCTGATGGTAATCACGACCAACGTCATCATCATTATCACCAATGTTTATGTTATTGTTGTTGCTGTTGTTATTGTCGGTATTGATTTTTAGTTCTGATGAAAATATGGCATTTCTTTTTGAAAGTATTTCACTGTACACTTACCTTGTCTTGTAAAAAGAACACATGATACTATTATTGTTTCGAGCTATGAAAAATATGAAATATTTATGTTCAGATATTAAATCACTTAATCCTTTTGCCTAACCGAGTTTTCATTTGGAATTCATGGGCAAAAATACATTTGGCACAAAAGCAAAAACAAAGTGTATGTGTATGTATCTATATACCTCTCTCTCTCTCTCTCTCTGTATATATATATATATA
>NC_068985.1:7210907-7216314 GCF_001194135.2 Octopus bimaculoides
TATATATATATATATATATATGGGGAGTGATGGTTGAAACGTGTAATATTTTTTTCACTTTTTTTATAGCCACATAATTTATCTAAACTTCGATAATTTCCAAACTAATATTAAGTTGTTATTTGTATTTAGTTGCAGTTGGTTCTGGATATTTCTGTGAATATCGTTTGACCACTTGAAACTTTCTGTTCACGTATTATTAGAAATGATAAATATTTTTTATGAGAAATCAATTTCAATTTTGTTTTAATTTAAAATTATAAGCGGAAAGGATAAAGAATATATTGTTGATATATTATTTTTTATTAATGCTTCTTTATGCATTACATTTGTATGAACTTTCTTCCTTGAAAACCATTAAATTAAAGAAACTCGTTGGTGGAGGACTTCTATATCGGCTGCCGTCTCACCAGTTCAAGTCGTGTCTCCATTATTACCCTTGTTTGAACGCTAACTTTTAAAACTTCCACAGTAAAGAAAAGTTATTCTGCACCAAGCAACGTTTGTTATTGGAACCTTGCGGATTAAGTTTCTATTTTTGCAGGCTATTCACCACGGCATTTGAGTCTATATTTAAAATGTTTACGGACGCAGAATGTCAGAGATGCATATACATATATGTGTACGTGAGAGAGAGAGAGGGGGGGTGCATAGGCTTGAATGTATCCGTCACTGTTTCTAACCTGTGTTATTTTGTTTACTTCCTCGTAATTTAGAGGTACGGAAAAATGAAATTTATAGAATCAGTGTTAGGTTTTAAGAAAATAATAGCTGGGCTCGATTTGTTTGACTAAACTCCCTCAAGGCGGTGCCCCAGCACGTCCGCAATACGAGTAAAGATTTTTTATTTTTTAAATGGTTAATCTGCTTTTATATCGGTCCTATCTTGTATTGCTTTCCGTTAACTTATTTCTCGAAATAAACATTGTGCGAGGCTGGATTCGAACCTACGTTGTTTCACCCCTGTGCCATTCATTTTTTTTTTTTTTACTCATAGCAGTCATATTGAGTTGGGTTCAACGCTTGACTAAACGATGGGATAAATCCAATGCTGGCATACATTTAACATTAAAGAAATCTGAATATGTTTCACATTACAGTGTAGCAGTGCAGTCGAACTACTTCGCTCCAGCGTAGCAATACACTAAACGCTGCGTTCCTCTGCCCGTCAGAAGCTAACTGCGGAAGAGTACGATGACTTCCGCCCAGCTCGACTGGCTCCAAAATTCAAGTGAGAAAAGCCAGTTGCTGCCTAGAAGCTGGAAGGTTAACACGCGACCATCAACTGTCCAGTGATTTCGGTCACACGCAAAGACACAATGATGAATTACTCATTAAGACACTTGGAAACAGCTTATTACATTTTCACTTTCACACAACGTATAGATTTTTTACTGCTTATCAGTGAGCTAACACTTTTCTTTACCAGCATCACTCCAGCAGATTTTTATTTCTATTATCGCACACATCCTTATACACAAGTGAATATCATCATTACCTTTGTTTATTTGTTACACTGTGTTATCCTCTCTTTAAATAAATCTGTGTTATGTTGACTCAAAATGATGCCTTCTGATCAACTCATTTTTCTTACTTATAGACACCATCCCTGAACACATTACATTAATAACATAAAGATTGCTTTCGCTACAATGGTAACCTTTCCTGTTACAACAGAAATCTGAATTTTAAATAGTTCAAAATTCAAGTGAGTCTTATGCTACGCTCGAGGCTTCGTACGTTTGAGCTTCGTTACAGATTTCTTTGAAGATCCTATATCTAACATTGGGCAGTGACAACGTCCGGAATAAGATACCTGATAACAGTTGGAATATAATTTGGATATAAAATATTCTACAAATATAAGTGTGAAGACGAAGTTAGTATTCTAACTAATATAAATTCAATTTAATAAGAACAAACAAGTAATCGAGATCTGTGTTTGAGGAAATGTGACAGGATTCACTATTGGTCGTGCATACAAATTTATTCAGTTTTACGAACAAGTATAGTGTTGCAATATTTTGTTTCCAGTGTAATAGTGCAATGTCTTTCGTCAATTAACGCTCTGAAAGCATGAGCTATCTTCTCATAAAGTGCAATTCTTGAAGGTGTGATGCAGATTATATTAATTAACGCTATCGTATTAAGTGGTGTGAATGCATTTGATAGTTTGATCCTTCGTCGATTCAGTGAGTTGTTACATGCGCATTAATTAGATTCCATACTTCATTTAAAAATTTTTCAGACACCACCAAATGGAAGAGAAGTTGCCATATTTTCAGTTATATTAACTTGAGTCTATTAATTCTCTGACATATCAACTCAACTGCCCAGTCTATATTACCTAAAGCTTTTCACTACCATATACTACCACTGAACAGCAAAATTAAATTATTCCAAATCCATTGAAGATTATTGTATTTTTCTTCATTATCATGCAAATGCTGCCCAGCACTTCTCTCTTTCTTTCTTCTTCCTTCTTTCTCTCTCTCACATGAATGTGTGAATGTGTACATATATATGTATGTATGTATGTACGTGTGTATGTATTTGTATATATAATGGATGTTATATACGAAGGGTGTGGGAATGTCCGTGTGTGCGTGAATGTTTAATTTTAACAAAAAATTATAGAGGAGGTCAAAAATAAAGGAAACGATTTTAATGCAAAAAGGAAGCCAATGCCATCGTAACCACGATAAAATAATAATGGTGTAAAAAAAAGTTTCGTTAATTAAACGTTTACAATATGAATCAATTGCTAATATGTGATAGCAGTGAATATCAATTTTTCATTAATTCTGCATCATGCTTTTATTTTATTTTATTTTGATTTTTGTTTTCGTTCTTCCTTCTCTCTGAAACTACATTGCAGTGAAATAATATCTTAAATTAGAGCTATTGGATTTTCGCATTTAGCAGTAATATGGAAATTGAGGTCAACACCCATTGGAGAAATGTTCTCTCGTGTCATTTATCATGCAGATATGATTGCAGTTGTGATAACTATCCAGTTAGTTTCCTTAAAAATCTGTTTGCAAGTCTTAGCGATTACCAACGTATTATCGAAGCGATCAGCATGCTACACATACTTCATTTGGATGAGCGAATTTTGTGACTACCAAAATGAATAGGTCTCTCTTTTTTCTTAGCTATATCATATCTTATGGTGTAGTAAAATATGTTGAAGCTACGTACATTAAGCTTCCCAAATTTGTACCAATAGCTATAGTGGCATGCTGGTCAGAGATAGAAGTTGAACAATGAAATTGCCGTTTCTTAATGGAATACTGTAGTGAATCTCGAAAAACCTTTCTGACGAAATACATTTAATGTAGTAACAACTGGTATTAAATTTTTCTCTCGTTAACACATTTCATCCGTGTTTTATGCAACCTTGAGGTCAGTATTCTTTCTTAATTAATATTCGCCTAAGTTCAACGTGTTATTTTGAAGAGGATAGTTGGCAAATTCTTATACATACTTGACCCGTTATATTGCTGTAATAAATATCTAATGGAACATTTTACATGTATATTGCTTTGTGGCATATTGACATCATTGTTCATTTGTATCACACGCTCATTACTAACGTAATTATCATGTACAACTAATTATATTAACTCTTCATGAAGAAATATTGTTAGTATCATATCTTTTGTTCAAAGTCAATAAACACTTTTTTCATTCGCTCAAAGTAAAATTGGGTTAATATATAAGAACCGTAAGGCGGATAACTGTCAGAATCGTTAGCACGCCCGGCAAAATACTTAGCAGCATTTTCTCTTTACGTACTGAGTTCAAATGCCGACGGGGTCGAGTTTGCTTTCATCATTTCGGGGTCGATAAGTTAAGTACTAGTTGTCGTTAATTTAATCGACCTATGCCCACACCGAAACGTGCTGGCATTGAAATTTTAAAAGCATTATTAATCTTCTTCTTCTTCTTCTTCTTCTTCTTCTTCTTCTTCTTCTTCTTCTTCTTCTTCTTCTTCTTCTTCTCCTTCACATTTGATGGAGTTCAGCCAAATTTCTAATGCATCATCTGCTATATTACCATGTTCCTGGGGTGTGTGCAGCATTCTGTGTTCTGCTTTTGAGGATTGAGGAGTGAAAACTTTTCCTGGTGTTCTATTGCGTCAGTTTGTTTTGTTCCGGGGGCATTGTGACAATCTTTTGTTATATTAGTGTTTGTATTGTGTGGTGTGCGTGTAATATGAGCTGTGTTCTTGTATTATTATTATGTGAGAGAGCAGTGCATGCCATCAAAGTGACACTGGGGTACAAATGTACGAAGCCCATTATACCCATTGTGACTACCCGTGTGATAAGGGTACACCAGGCACATGCATCAAACTCATATGTGCGCAACATGGTGATCTCATATCAAGATAAACAGCGCATGACCTTGCAGGTGGGGCCTAGTTAGAATTTTCTTCATGTCGAGTAGCTCATCCTGCTCAAAAGGTCCCTGAATAAGGTTTGTTTGAGGATGTTGAGCAGAAGACCCATGTTTCCAAAGGTGAATTATTCAAACCCCAAAGAATTCCTCTCAACACATGGCCATGATGCTCCTCCACTACTTCTGCCCATGATCAAAGATGCACGTATACTCAGCCACCAAGGGACATGCTCAACTTGTTAAGGTCAAACAAATATATATATATATATATGGGAGAATATACGAAAAAACAACAACAGACGAGGACAGGTGGTGTAAATGACAAAAGGATGTATTAGTATGACGCTCGGGAATACGGAAAGTCTTTGACGTTTCGAGCTACGCTCTTCAATAGAAAGAATACGGAGACAAGGAGAAAAACACGGAGAAAAAAAAATTGAATAGCGTCCAGTCAACGGTCAATCATAATAATATATATATCAATTAGAAAATGGAGGATAATATGCTGAACCTAACTAGTTGCAGACAGTCTATCCCGTTGAATTTATTAATTTAATTCATAGCTAAAGTGACATTTATTGCACTTGCTGTAACACTAGTGTAGCAATAATTGGATACCCTCCCAGCAGTATATTGGATAGATACTATCCTTTAGTGGGTTGAATCCTCAACCCCTAACTCTCTCGCATTATATATATAGATATATATATATATAAGTATATGTATAGAACTGACACTGTCGGTTACAGCGACGAGTGTCCCAGTTAATCCGATCAACGGAACAGCCTGCTCGTGAAATTAACGTGCAAGTGGCTGAGTACTCCACAGACAGGGTTACACTTAACGTTCTCATCAGGGATATTCAGTGAGGCACAGAACGTGAGAAGACACACACGCACACGCCCCACACACAAACATATATATATGTCAGTATATATACCTGGAAAGGGATGCGTAGCGTTCAATCATATAATAATGAAAATAATATATATATATATATATA
>NC_068985.1:7217640-7227530 GCF_001194135.2 Octopus bimaculoides
ATATATATATATATATAGGCATATATAAATACGTATACGTAGATACTTGCATGTAAACGTATATGCATATGTGGACACAGGACGTCACAAAACATAAACAACAAATAATACGATGTACGAGGACATGGAATAAGGGCTTTTTTTTTTGCAAGCAACGAAAGAAACAAATGCTCGAACGCCACACATCCTTTTCCAAGTAACTTTTATCTTAATAACTCCCATACGACTCTTCTATTCTTTTCTTTTCTCTCTCCTCCAACTATTCTATCTATCTCTTCTTTCGTTTTCTCCTTTCCTTTCTCATATTCTTTTACCTCCTCCTCTTCCACTATTGTATCCTTTTACTCTGTCGTTTTCTCTCTTCTATTCTTTTACCTCCTCTTCTCCTATTATTCTATCCTTTTACTCTTTCGTTTTCTCTCTACCTTTCTCTTGTTCCTTTGCCTCCTCTTCTCCCACTATTCTATCTATCTCTTCTTTCGTTTTCTCTCTTCCTTTCTTTTGCTCCCCCTTCTCCCACTCTCTCTCTCTCTTTTCTCTCTTATCCTCTCTCTAAATCTTTTCCTCTCCCCTTCACAGTTCTCTGTCTGTCAATCTCCCTCCCTCACTCTTCCTCCTTTGCTCACGTGACCCCCATGTGACCACCGGCTATTCTCCTAACCTCTTTTACTTTCTTTCTTCCTGTTTCAGCTTGACAGGGAAGACATATTGTTCTCTGTCTCCTGTCCAGGATTGTTTCTTCGCGTTTGCCACCATAACCTCGTTTAGGTTTAGCAGCCCTTCTTGTTTGTTTTCACTGTCCTGTTTTTGTCACCATCTTGACTTGTAACATTCATTGTGTGGAATGGGGAAGGTAGAGGGACTGTTGATGCACAGGTTTTGGGTTTGGGGGAGAGACTTTCCTCGTTCTATAACCAAATAGGAACATTTCTTTTGGCCAAATTCCATGCCTATATCGGATGAAAATGTTATTAATTCCAGTGTTTTGTTTTATTTATTTTTTGGCATCGTTAACACTTTTAGCAATAATTTTGATGTCGTCTACAAAGAAATTATGAGTTACATTGATATTTCTAGCAGTTGAAGATCCAAGCATGTAAACATTCGTCTTTTGCAGTATGTATGTATGTATGTATGTACGTATGTATGTATATGTGTGTGTATGTGTGTGTGTGTGTATATGTGTGTATGTATTCAGGTATATAGTGATGACTAATAATAGTTTCACACGCTGAAGATGTTATCAACGTGTGTTTCAAAACCTGTCCACATATCTCCAATCTACGGAACTATTAGTAGCTCATAACTACACACTGTGTACATTAAGCAATATTTATTTCTCACCAGATGAAGTACTTTTATTTTTGATCTTATCTTAATGGAAAATTACGTGTGTGCTCGCGCGCGTGTGTGTGGCTGTCTCTGTATATGTATTTTCCCACCACCCCTGCTTGACAAGTAGTGTTGGTGTGTTTATGCGTACATAACCTAGCGGTTCGGCGAAAGCGATTGGATGAATGAATACCAAGCTATAAAAACGTAAGAACTGGAGTCAATTCCTACGACTAAATTTCTACAAGGCGGTACCCTATCATGGCGGTACCCTATCATGGCGGTACCCTATCATGGCGGTATCCTATCATGGCGGTACCCTATCATGGCGGTACCCTATCATGGCGGTACCCTATCATAGCCACAATCTCGTGATAAAAACATGTAAACGATGAAAGAAATCATTTTTACAATTAAGAGTCATCGTTGGTTTCAGGGCCGGGAAAGCACGCAACAAAACGTTTGCAGTTTTCGCTTATCTCCTCATAGTTTCTGAATTGAAATCCACAAGTTGTCTATTTCTCCCTACTAGCATCAGTAAACTATGCATCAACAAAGAGATTGATTTAATCTACTGCAAAACTATAAAATGAGATGTCTATATAATGGTCTCAAATTTTGACAGAAGGCCAGCAGTATCGGACGTGGAGACAAGTCGTCTATATCGACCCCAATGCTCAGCTGGTACTTATTTTATTGACTCAGAAAGGATGAAAGACAGAATGGACCTCAGAAGAATTTGAACGTAGGATGTAAGGACAGAAGGAATGCCGGTAAGTATTTTGCCTGGCGTGATAGCGATTCTGCCAGCTCACCGCCTCGAGAGGTTTATATAATATATGAAGTGTTTTCAACGTTTTTGTAAATAATGTAAAAGATTAACAGGAAGGATAGGTAAATATTAAATTTATAAGTCATAAAATTCAATCTATAATTGCCCACGGCCATATGGAGTTAAGAGTGCAGGCTACTAACCCCAAGATTCAAAGTTCAATAATAATAATAATAATAATAATAGTATCGAAAAATTCCTTAGGAATGAGAACCCAGGTTCGAAATTTCCCGAAACGCTGTTAACGACAAACAAGATGAGGACAAATATCGCCAAATGCAAATAATATAGGTCCTCTTAAATCGGTAAGCATACTGTTATTAATGTTTCTCTTGGACCTTAGTACTTCAAATATTGTCTGTAAAATATGAGCGAGGATTGCATACCAGACGGCAAATGATCTTGTGGCTAAGGGCTTGGAGTCTGAATCGGAATAACCACGATGATGAGTGAGGAAGAATTTGGTGAATAGCGGTAGCACGAGTTCAGTCAGCTCCAACGAGCAAAGGCCATGATGTAACTGGTAAGATGTCAGTTAGAGAAGACAGCATGCTTGTAAACCGGAAGCTACAGCATCTCTGTCAATGAATTTACGCCAGTTGTGTGCTGCGTCCAGGAAGCAGGTTAAGATGTCTGTCTATGCAGTATAGCGCAATCTCAAATGTGGAACTCATACACCCAACACTTAGAGTGGAGTTGATACCCTGACTGCTATGTTCTCACTCAAACTCACAGTGGTAGGGAGATCTCACATGAAGCTGCTGATCGATAACTCTGCTGATGTCGCGGACAACAGCATTAACTTCTTTAAATTCTTACAATACAAGAACTCACTGGTGACATAGGAGAGTAAGTCACCAGTCGTTCTGGTAGCAATCGTGATTAATGAGTGAGACTGAGGGCCGCCAATGTGCTTTTAAATTGATGCAGATACGAGAAATACAATCTTGTACAATCTCCCTGCCACTTAGTGTTTCGCTGTCACTTGTAATGGGCTTTGAAAAGTAGATTTCCGAAACTCAGAATGCCACGCCTTAACCCATCTACACAGCTACGCGAAACCACACACCATACATTCGTAATGTCCGACCTATCTTGATAATCACAAGCCATGTGATTTAAGTGTAGCAGACACCATCCAACAAGAAACCAAAATAGTCATCACCATTTCGCAGTTGTTAATAAAATATTCACTGATATTGCAAAGGCATTTACTGCTTGATTATAGTATTTCTTTTAGTTTTAAATGCAATTGTAATTTTTAATACTTTCTTTTTTATTTCAGCAACTTTTACGCTCTTATTTTTTCGTTATCCTGCACAACCGGTCAAATGCAGTCACCTTTGTTCAGACATTTTCTTCGATTTCTCGCTGTCCGAATTAAACGACTATTTTGGAAATTTTGCAGACACATTTATTTCTATCCTATTTTGGTTTTTAGTTTGCAATTTTTTTTTTAATTACTTCAACGATTAGTTAAATATTCCTGCTTCTCCAACTATAACAGGTAACGTTTGCAATGATTACCTGACATGTTTTCTATGGCTTTCGTCAATTCTTTCGTATCTTTTCAATTATTTTGTTACATTTTGATTTCTTTGTTTATATAATGCTTCACCACCATCATCATCATCATCATCATCATCATTGCCAACATGCAATTCATTATTATGTCCAGCATTGTCTTCGTCGTTGTTATCAATTTATTATAAGTAATAGATTAGCTATTTCTCTTCATACAAAAATTTCTAAATTTTCGAGGTGGATTGCTTCAATTGGATCGGTAAAGTATTTAATGGTATTAGTATTCAACTGACAGTCTTACCCCCACCTAACATAAGAAATACTACGAATAATTAAAAAATATAAATATGATCACAAATTATAAACAATATCATTCGATATTTGATAAAACTTAAATTTCTTACTAATTAGAGATATCTATGCGTAGTAGAAGAGACTTGCCAAAGGTGCCACACAGTGTTACTGAAGCCGGAACCATGTGTTTGGGAAGCATACAGCCACGCCACCAAAAGTCGAACGACTCTACCGCAATGTATCATCAAATGAAAAGATGAGCCTTTGTGAGCAGAAGACGATGCATAGATATGTATGGATATGTAAGTAGAAAGCTCCATGATGATAGTAACATCGGTCATGAAAGCAGTTTATCATGGATGGACCAATAGCCGGATTACTACCTCCCACTTTGAAGGGTGTGCGGTTGCATCCTCTAGTCTTCATTTAGACATCCCTCTGGAGGAAAATTTCGAAATAACTCCCGCCTTTCTGTAAATCCGGAGCAATGAGTCTTCTTTGTTTCTGGATTAATTGGCTTTGTAGGTGAGATCTCAGTGGTGTGTTGCGAGCTGTTATTGCCTTTAAATTTCAGTGCAAGCAGTACTGACAGCCAGTCTTTCACATCTGGAATAAGATAATCTGATAGTGAATGTCATACTCGTATACAATCTGACAGCAACCATGTGTGTGTGAGTGTGTATGCATAAAAATGTATTCGAATAGCATTGACGTTTCACCATTACCATGGCAACATAGTCTGTTTTATTTTCTATAAGCTAGAGAGAGTGGAGGCGCAATTCCCCAGTGGTTAGGGCAGTGGACTCGCGGTCATAGGATCGCGGTTTCAATTTCCAGACCGGGCGTTATGAGTGTTTATTGAGCGAAAACACCTAAAGCTCCACGAGGCTCCGGCAGGGGATGGTGGCGAACCCTGCTGTACTCTTTCACCACAACTTTCTCTCACTCTTATTTCCTGTTTCTGTTGTGCCTGTAATTCAAAGGGTCAGCCTTATCACGCTGTGTCACGCTGAATATCCCCGAGAACTAAGTTAAGGGTACACGTGTCTGTGGAGTGCTCAGCCACTTGCATGTTAATTTCACGAGCAGGCTGTTCCGCTGATCGGATCAACTGGAACCCTCGACGTCGTAATCGACGAAGTGCCGAGCTAGAGAGGTGTGTCAATGGAGAGAAGTTCCAGTTGAAATCTAAAAGCGGTTGCAAGGCATAAGTTTCCGATATCTAGGTGGTTAAAAAGTGTCTGCAAGAAGGCACCTAAGAGTCATGACCTACCTGCGTCCCGGTTCTCTTCGAGTGCAAGCCGTGAAGAGCCGAAATATTAGCCTGAGGTGGGTTTCTTCCCTGAAGGCCTTCTGCTATTCAGATCTCGAGAGAGATTCTGATCCCTGCATCTAGGTTCTGTTGTTTTCTGGTGGTTATATTTTATTCCATTTCTTTTCTTTTATTTGTTTCACTCATTTGACTGCGGCCATGCTGGAGCGCCACTTTCAGTCGAACAAATCGACCCTACGATTTATTCTTTGTAAGCCTAGTACTTATTCTATCGGTCCCTTTTGCCAAACCGCTACATTAAGGGGATGTAAACACGACAACATCGGTTGTCAAGTGATGGTGGGATGACAAATGCACACCCACACACACACACATATATATATATATTTCGATCATTTGCACCACATGGGCTCAACTCTCCTCTCATCTTCATCTAACCTCTTCCCCTTTCCTCTCTCCCTCTCACACCTACTTCCTCCCACCCACCTCTCCTCTCTTGCTCCGACTCCTACTTCTTCTCTTCACTCCTACTCTCCTCCTCTCTTCTCTATACTCCTACCCACCTTCTTCCTTCCCCCTCCCTTCATCGTCATCCCTCCCTCGTAACCCCACCCCTACACAATCCAACCTCACCTTCCCTATCCATCCCACCCCACCCCATCCTCACTCCTACTTACCCCACCTCTACTCCCATCCTCAGCCTACCTACATACCCCACCTCTACCTTCACCCTCAGCCTAACCCACATCAACCCTTGCTTTCCCCACTCTCGCCTCCCCACATCCCAACACCATCACACCACACCACACATCACTACACCATATACCACTATACCACACAACACCAGATCGCATCACATCCCATCACCACGCACATACTAGCACTGACCAATTCCCTGTCCCACATGAACACACCTACATATATACATACACACACGCGCGTCAAGGTCACCAGCCCTCTTTCACACACACATACATACTCTCTTATACGCACGCACTCACCCATTCGTTTTGTGATCACCACTACTTTATTATCTCCCCTTCTTCTTAGCTCTCCTTCTTAGATCTCCGTCCAGCATTCGGCATGATAGATCGTTAGCCACTACACATTCTTTATTTTCTCTTCTTGTTTCTTTCTGTGTTCCTTTCTGTGGAAAAGCGTAGGCTCGAGCGTTAAACTAATATATCTGTTTGTTGTCTACACCACCTGTCTTCGTCTTTAACAATAGTCTCGGACCGACCAAAGCCTTGTGATTGGATTGGGTAGACGAAAACTGAAAGAAGCTCGTGATGTGTGTGTATGTGTGTGTGTGCGTGCGTGTGTGTCAGTGCGTATGTATCTGTGTCTGTGTTTGTCCCACACCACCGCTTGACAACCGTAATATAGCGGTTCGGCAAAAGAGAACGATAGTATAAGCACTCGGCTTTAACAAATAAATTTCTGGGAACGATTTGTTCGCCTAGAACCCTCTAAGGCGGTGCTCCAGCATGGCTGCAGTCAAATGAATGAAAGATAAACGATAAAAGATAAGTTCAAATTTCATGATGGACTCATTACTTAATTACCATAAATTATTTTTGTTGATGTTTTTAATAACTAAGTTATTGTGCTACGAAACTCTGTTTGTGAATAACTTCAGGACACTTTGTACTAGCTGATGTTATTTCAGAAAACACAAAATGGAGGGGAAATTCCTTATCCGTATTAAGATATTGTGGATATATCTCTCTCAGTATGTTTTGCAATTATTGTATTTTCTGTACGGCAAATGATATTACTACATACGTCACCTTATTCAGGCTGAATTTGTTTATCTTGACCGAAGGTTGTTGTTCTTTATTAGGATGTTTGCATAAGAGTTGGCCATGGAAGGGCATGTTCTTATTGATGTAGACTATGGTTGTATTATTTGCAATCGCTATATCCGTTTTTGCTGTTACCTTGAGCAAAGAGTTTAGTTATCCGAAATCCAATCTAATTTCTTTGTTGAATCCAGTTGTGATAATCGATTTTGTTTGATGACACCCAACAAAGATATGTATTGAGTAACATTGATAATTGCATTCTTAAACTTCTTCCTCACACAAGAGGCCCCTAGCATATTCGCATCATAGGAATTGTAGTTATTTGAATTGAACGTTCCTGTTAAAAATGTGTTATTTTTAGATTTCAAGTGTTAACATATATGTAGCCTAGAATTGTTATGTAAGTCAAATACTAAATTATGAAAGGTCATTAGCAACACTCCAAATAGACTGATCTGAGTTCCATTTTTTCTTATTTAAATTAATTTCAGCATTTTGATTTTTTCCTTCGCCTTTGTACTGCTTTCACGCATATTTTAGTTTCATCTATATTTAATTTTTTTAAAGGAAAGGAAAACTATTCGGCTCCTATAGTAGCTACCTTGCTTCTGCTTGCGCATATTTTCGAGAACGATCAAAATATATACAAGTCAACTATTACAGTTGATCAAATTTATTATGTCACCTATAAAATACGTTAGTGTTAACACTGTCCTAATAACCACTAATTCTCCTTGTGTATCTTTACGGCGGAATATGGTGCCATGGTGCCATGTATATGCAGTGTTTCTTTAGATTGTGTTTGTTTAGTTTCTGTTCCACTGTGCTTTAATGGTGTGTTCTGTCTGCAGAACTGAGAAGCCACATTGTGCTGTCCACGGACAATCAATTGAAGGCTTTGTTCAAAATCGAGTTGCAGCCATTTCATATGAATGAGGAAATATATGTATGTGTGTGTGAGGGCTTATGAATATATATATATATATATATATATATATATATATGTGTGTGTGTGTGTGTGTGTGTGTGTGTGTGTGTGTGTGTGTGTGTGTGTATCTAAATGAATGTATGTATGTATTCATGTATATGTGCAGATTTGTACGTTTTGTTTTATGTATGTATTCTCATGCATATAATCGTATATCTAGACATGCTCATATATATTTAAAGGATAAAATTCTAGAAAGTTCTACAGATTTTTACAGTTCCAGTGATGGGTTGAACCTGTAGTCTTCGCATTAGCTTTCTTCTTTCTTGTTTTGAGAAGCCTAATTTCTCAAGATTGGTATTTAGTCAATGTGTTACATATTCCAGGGCCACAATAATTACATGTATAAACCTGAACTTGTAATCTGGATAAAGTAAATACTGAATTTTTAATCTGGATAGAGTAATTGTAGATTTCTCAATAGTTCAGTTCAACTCAGAATGTAAGGTAGGATGAAATGCTGCTCAACACTTTGTTCGACATGTTAACGATATTCCTGGCTCTCCACCTTGCGTGTATAATAAATAGTAATAAAATTTGTGTATTAGTGAAATTAGGAAAGTACCTCACTTAGTGACATAGAATATTTGGTTACAATCCTTTATATTCTCTCGTAACAAAACAACAATACTTCTTCTTCGGGGACCATTTGCTGCTAATACTCACGAAATCAATAAAAAAAGAGCATAACTTTCACTCACTACAGATGAAATAATCGTGTGTGTCCTTCCTCAAACCCACCGTAGACACGAGTCCACAATATATATATGACACTATGACTAACTTATAAATCAATTGCAGTAATATCGCGAGTTAAAAAAATATATTTCATCTTTAATCCTCACAGCATGTTATACACTAGAAATGTTTATAACATCTCCATTTATAAGGCAATATAAATACTTAAGTCGTCATGATAAATTGCATATCAAGTCAAATTAATGCATATCGCTTTGCAGTAGGAAACAAAGAATTATTAACCACATTGCTCCGGATTCTTCTTTCATTCCTTACCTGCCACCTTTCCTAGTTAATCTTCATTTGATTTATATATTTTCTTTTATTCCTTCATTCTAACATGTCGTTTTCTTTTTATTTTTCGTTACTCTCTTCTTCATTTCCTCCATATTTACTCATTTGTTTCTTTACTTTTCCAGAAACTCATTTTTTTCTTCTTATTCTACATATCTTATTCTCTTTTTATCCTTTAATTTATCTCCCCCACCAATACAACATTTCCTTTCCTCTCTTCTCTCTTCTATTCGTTTATTCTTCTTTCTGTATTTACTATAGCCACTGTTTTTAACGCTTATGTCTTACTACTTTCATTGTCAATGCTTGTTTCGTTGAGGAAAATGTTAATATATTTACTGTTGTAGAGTCACTGCTGCTATTGAAGTTGTGGTTGTAATTGTTGATGAAAGATTGCTAACATTATAATATAACTAATAATACTACTGCTGTGTCTTATTGCAATGCTCATATTACTACCAGGGCTGCTGCTGCTACTGCTGCTACTGCTGCTGCTGACATTGCTCTTCTTCCTTCACCTGTCTACTTATGTTCGTTTATATTTTCTTTATTTCATGAACATTACTTTTGCTGATCTCTCGTTTCACTCCACCGCCACTACACATGGTTCTTCAACCTTCATCGATTTCGTCATTATCTTTGTCCTCTAAACCAGCTTTTTATTGCACACATATGCACATCCATACATATTGTATACATATTATATATGTGTGTGTGTGTGTGTGTGTGTACATATACACACGCACACTAATACAAACACACACACGTACATACATATATGTATGTATGTATATATATATATATATATAT
>NC_068985.1:7228047-7230767 GCF_001194135.2 Octopus bimaculoides
TATATATATATATATATATATATATATATTGCACGACACAATATATACGCTCCTGTGCAGGTAATATGAAAAATCTTTTTCCTGTTTAGGTATTTTATTAAGAAATTCCCACCATTTTACTCTCACTCCCCTTTATCCTTCTCTGCCTCTTCCCTCCCCCTTTTCTCCCCCTCTCTCTCTTACACAATATTTGTTGTCCAACGATTAACTTACGATAATTTTCTTGCTGAACCTCATTAATATATTATCTGCTGTTTCTTACCTTATCTGTTTCCTTTTCTCGTTCATGAAATAACCCACTTTTCAGTTTAACAATTTTCAAGTTTGTTACTATTTCCTTCTCCAAAACACTATGATTCACTCTTCATCTTCTCAATCCACTTCTTTTACTCCGTCTATTCCTGTCGATATACACGTCTGTTTGTGTATGTGTGCGAGTGTACGTGTGTGTATGTATATCTGTGTGTGCCTGTGTGTAATTATATGTTTGTGTCTGTGTGTATATATATATGCGTGCATGTCTGTGTGTATGTATGTGCGTCTGTATATTGAATATATACTTACTCTGTGAATTATCGCAAATTCCAAAGACCTCCCATCAGCTTCCGTATGCATAAGTTTAAAATTGATAAATCACTCTTAATGATTTTTATATACTATAAAAGAGTAAACATTTAATTCTGCAATTTGTATTGTTCTCTATCAGATAAAGCTTTAATTGACATTAACTCCCACAATAACCTTAACATCGTTACTATCAGCACCGCTTAATGATTATGTCATTAGAATCAACGTTTCTAAACTAGACAATGAAGTCGAAACAACGACCATCATCACCACCTGCAATTAGCGTTCACTTGTGGTGACAATAAAAATGAAAACACTACTACCACATCTCACCACATCTGCAATCCATAATGACGTCATCATTATCAACGTGTGTCCAACCATCAGCACCTCCACTATTACCACTCTTAATGCAGCCCACTTTGCAATTAACATCATCGTCTGATTTTGACTGAACTCGCCATGCCGTTTGAAAGTTGAATAAAAGCAAGCGTATTCAAGACCTAAAATAGGCCGATCTCGCCAATAGCCAGGCAAAAGCAAACTTCCGGTTCAAGAGATGTAGAGTCATATGTTCCGTGGGAAAATCTGTTTAAGATCTAATGAAACAACTCTCAGTCCCTGAGATGAATTGGACAAATGCCCTAAAGGCAATGCCAGAGACAGTTGGGTGATTTTCTAATGGGATACACACCATTTCAAGGCAATATTTTTGTTTCAACGCTAAAGGAAGCAACTCTGAGGGAGTCATTTTGATAGAGTTGACGTTTCATGGTTACCATGACAAGCAAAGTTTTTACTTCTTTGCGTGTAAGTTGAAAAGTGTATCAACGGAGAAGAATTGCAAAAGATAATTTCTTCAAGCATTTCAAATGCACAAGTCTCTGATATCCAAGTGGCTGAAAAGTGTCAGCAGAAGGGCACCCATGAGTTGTGATCTGGATGTGGCTCGGACTTCTTAGAGTGCTAGAAGTTAAGTACCGGAACACATACCTGAGGTGGGTTTCGTCTCTAATGGTCTGTTGTTCAGCTGTCTTGAGAGTTTCTTGCCCCCAGCCCACAATGAAACCAACATCATTAATACTACGATAAACTGTTATAGACTAGAGTTGATCAACGATCAGCCATGTCTACACTTATCTTGACTTTCTGTCATTCCATCTTCATACGCCTAATACTTTTATAAATGACGTCATCACTACTCAATACAACGTTATGCAGCAATGGATGCCCCCCCCCACTTCTGTTAATTCAAACAGCTACAAAAACCAAACTGTTTTTGAAAGTAGAAGCCGTTTATTACTGTGGTAGTCTGTGCACCCAGCTACACAACAATAGAAAGATGAATTGATCAAAGTTAGAATAATTGTTGTTCATAGACATATTGGTACTACAAACCTCAGTTTAAATAAGAAAAATTACTTCAACGATACACACTGGAAATTCCCATGGCAACCAGCCTCTCCGCTACTTGTATCATTTATTCATATTGCCTGTCAAAACCATCGCAGCTTTCTTATTACAATCGTCAGTCATTGTTTTTATCCTCAAATATATTCTCAAGATATTCAGGCAGATATGCAGACATTATATGCATGTGCGCACGCGAACGCACGTGTATGTGTGTGTGTGTGTGTGTGTGTGTGTGTGTGTCTGGGCATGCATAACTGTATGAAATACCTTTCCAGTTTTAGTTTTTCTTTTCTTTTCATTTCTTTCCAGCTGATCTATGTAAATAAATGTTTGTATGTATGCATGTATGTATGTATGTATGTATCGACAGAGAGGCAGAGATAGATAGATAGATAGATAGATAGATAGATAGATAGATAGATAGATAGATAGATAGATAGATAGATAGATAGGAACGTGGTTAGTTGTACTGACGGTGTTACAATCGTCGTTTAGATTTCCAAATAGGCAGTGTGTTGAGTTGTTTAGCAAAAGACTTCTTTTCACATTGCTCCAGTCCTCTTTGCTGTAAACGTCAACGCTGAGATGGTCTGGCTTTCTTTTAATTTAGTGGCATCATTTGACAGGAAAACGCATTGTGATCAGTGGCGTATAGCAACATCCTATAGCCTGGTCGATAGAGTGATACACATAGAGACATATCTATATATAATATATATGATAGAAATACCATATATATA
>NC_068985.1:7231017-7235030 GCF_001194135.2 Octopus bimaculoides
TATATATATATATATATATATATATATATATATACACAGACACACAAATACACACACAGACACACACACATATATATATATATATACACACATACACATGCGTGTGTTTCAGCGTACTAGTGTAAAATATGGCTTTTTTCAAGAGACATCTCACGAAGAAATGTTTAGATAAAATGTTTAGAAGTGTGCAATGAAAAATTAAAGGCACAAGAGCACTCAGAGAGCGCAAACCTCCACCAAGGCAACACCAACATCCTCTCCAGAGATGATTTTTAAAATGAGAATATCGGAAGTAAATTTGACTGCTCTCACAAACGAGAAGACTAAAAATGAAGCCGGCCGCTCTCAATAATTAAGTATAAAAAAAAAAAGAAGAAAACAGGGAAAATAATCCAGAATCCTTATTCGATACCGGATTGATCTTAAAATCTAACAAGTTCGTGCCAGTCACGAGGACAAACATCCCTGAAATTTTTATCCGAATTCTTCTAGCGGTTCTTGAGAAATCTTGTCCACGGTCAAACAAACAAACACGACTGAAGACAATATCCCCGGCTTCGCTAAAGCGGAGGTAATGAAATAGATAATGGATTTATGAATTATTTAAGGGAAGATAATGAATGAAATCCATTCATTGCTGCTAAAAAGTGTTAATCTTAGTTGTCTTTTGCGTTCAAAGTACAATTATAAACTCATAATACGGAACACTGACAGTATTAACAGAAATTTATACGAACATCTGTATCTAATAGGCAAGCGTTATCGATGCATATCTCTATATAAAAGTACTATTTAGCTGAGAGCAGTGCTTTTGTGCGCGTAGGGTAACTATTCTGCCTACAACTCAGCAAAGCTTCACATACTTCCTTTCTATGTCTTATAGTGTTTTCAACCATCCCAGGCGTATCTACTCACACGTTTTGCAGTTTGACGCAAGGAAAATACATCGCTTTCATCCGTTGTTTAACCGTAAGCGCAGATAAATGTTTCCTCCCAAGAGGAAAAGTCCTGCACGACAACGTCAATTATTTTACGATTTTCAATTTTGAAATAAGGGATATTGTAGTGACCCTTAAGATAGACGCGGCTCACAATTACACTCTCCCTGTATATGTTAGCAACAAACATTGTAATATTAGCAATCTGGCATAACAGTTGATAATGCTATTGTATTGTGTAGATTCTACACTGTAGACGAAAGACGGTAGCAAAGAGCTTATGTGTATCACATTTGACAACCGTAATGGCATGACTGAATTTTCCGTTTAAATACGAATCCAAGGGCTCCAGCAGGTGGAAGCTTAACAACACTATTTTAACTAATCAACGTGCAGCTTAGACGTCACGGTTTCATGAACAAGGAAATCAGGTTAGAATTGACAGCGTTTATTTCTTTTATACGTTTCAGCCCTAAGGCTGTGGCCATGCTGGATTACCTCCAGTTTATTCATAGAAACATTTTAAACGATCGGAAACAACAATGGAGGATTCGGCAACAATGAGATATTGAGAGACATTTGATGCTACAAAACGTTAGCCTGACTTGAATGTATTTGAATGAAATGAAGTGCGAATTCTGACTAATAACCCAGTTCAAATTACTACAGTTTTTTTAGTAAGATTAATTCTAAATCAATAACAACTTTAATCTTTATATTATTGTCCACTCAGAAGAACAGGTTTAAACTTCTTCTCAATAAAATTCTTTTCATTTACTGTTCTTTGCATATTTCTACATGATTGTTCAATGGAGTCTGGTAATCAATACGGTCTCAAAATTTGTTGCCATTAATGTTTTAGCTCACAATACGGTAATTTGATACAGTACATGACATTTCTACTTTTGGAGTTCATATATACATTCGGAAATATTCTTCGTCCGGCTTTTGTGTTGATATACCGGCATGTACTACAGCAATTGTCCTCGCATTTGGACACCATGAGTGTTTAGCCACTGTTATTTAAATCAAAATTTAGTTTCTCCAACAATTGCTTCGAGTATGTTTTGAACAGGTGTACATCCAGTAATTAAATAGTTCAGTTCGTAACTTTCATGACAGGTCAGTTTAATTTAATGTTAAAAATATGTTGATGATAACGATTGTGCGTTACTACAACAGATACAATATTGTTTTTCGTTCCTCTTTCTTAGGTTGTTCTGTGATATTCTATAGATGTTTGTTTTGCGCGTTTTCTAAAACATTTTTTAAGTGAGGCTGGATATATTTGTTTAAGTAGATACACCTTATGTTCTTTGAACCATTTGTCCTTGGTATTTCTACCATCAACAATGATACAAACTTCCGTTTTCTGTGTGTTGGACGACATGGTTTCACGTTCAGGTACTGATGTGATCTGTACATTTTGGGTAATATATATCAATAGCGCTATTTTCTTTAATCACCATTATATCGAAAGTTAGCATAAAACTGGAATAAGAGGACGAGTGCTTTCGAGAAGCTTAAACTCATTCTCAATAACTGAGAATAAATTTTACTCGAAAACTGTAGAATCATTAAGAGTAAGATAAACCTGAATCTACAAAAGACTTCATTTAAAAATATTTAAGGCAACGATAAAATTTGTAGCATGAGATGTTTCTCAACAGCTGATTGGAGCCGTGAAATCTATCGGTGCCTTTGATTGGTTAAAATATTTCTAAAAATAAATATTTTCAATGTCAACTGCGTTACCGCGTTCATGAAGCCGTAACGCCTAAGCCCCACGCTGATTGGTTAAAATAGTGTTCGTAAGGCTCAGCCTGCCGGAACTTGGTCAATGGTATTTACAGAAAAATTTCATCATCTTCTTAAAGCTGCTACTACGTAAACATTTATCTGACGATTCATATAAAACATTTTTTTTTAAATTGTAATATGTAATAACTGTCAAATTCTGAAAAAAATACAAAAATAAAATGTGAAGATCGGATAATATTGCAAAGTGATCGACAAAATATATATATATGTGTATGTATAGATGTATGTATGTATGTATGTATGTATGTATAAATGTATGTATGTATGTATATATATATGTATGTATGTATATATATATATATATATATATATATATATATATATATATATATATATATATATATATATATATATATATATATATGTATATATATATATATATATATGTATATGTGTGTGCGTGCGTGTGTGTGTATGTATGTATGTATGTATGCTCGCGCACATTCATACATATGCACATGTCTATATAGAATCAAAAACAAGTACATAAGACACTATATGTATTCTACTTTTAACACGCACGATATTATTCATGATACTATATATTCTCAAGTTAACATGCACATTCGCAAATATATGTTCACATTATTCTATTAATCACACTTTCTGAATTTCCAAATATCTTAATTACGCTCTTTCGCACAATAATCGCGCTTCTTCATTTCATATCTGATGACATTTCCGTGTAATAGCTCCCAGGTTGATTCGTTCACATGATTTATATTCTATTATAATTCAAAGTGTTACAACATGTTGTTCGCTTCTTCGTTTATTATTTTCTCTCCTTTTAACAAATCTTAGCTTTCTATGTATTTATTATCATTTTCATTACTTTCGTTTCAATATTAATTTAAAAGTTCTCATTTACGTACTACTGCTAACGTGATACTATAAATCTTAAAACATGAAGGCAACTGTCGACTTATGCTATGTTTAAAGAGAACGGGTTAAAGACAGTGCTTTTTTTCTTAATCAGTCAAAAAGTTGCGCGTGTGTGTGTTGAAGTTTGTGTTTATTTTCAGTTATAATATAAACAATTTACATCAATCTGATTGGTTACTTTATACTTTTGTAGAATGCGAATTCATTATTGTTATACCAGAAGACAGTGACTTCGAACTTTCTGCCAGCTAGGCCATCGTCAAGCAATGCAAAATTACTGTTAACAACATTTTCATATGAGAATAGAATATGTGTGTGTGTGTATGTATGTATGTATATATATATATATATATATATATATATATATATACA
>NC_068985.1:7235670-7236892 GCF_001194135.2 Octopus bimaculoides
TATGTATGTATGTATATGTATGTATGCATGTATGCATGTATGTATGTATGTATGTATGTATGTATGTGTGTATGTATATATATATATATATATATATATATAGATAGATATATATATAGATATGTGTGTCTGTGTAGATATATAGTGTGTATATATAGAGAGGGTGAGAGAGATGCATATATGCATGCAAATGATTTAGCCGTGAAGAGTGAATGGTTAATATTTAGAGTTGCATGAATTAATATACATAGCTTATTAAAAGCTGGTTCAGCAGTGTTAATTACGCTTTGTTTCCAATCGCTGAATAATTATGAAGAATGAAAAATAAAAATACGAATAATATACCAACAAATAAGAATATGAATTATATACGCACAATGCCTAAAATTTGGGAAATTAGACCTGCGAGTGCATGGTCTGCAGTACTTAACTGATATTCTGCTTACTCAACCACGGAACAATAAAAGATAAGGTTGACTTCGGTGTAAATTCAGCTGAGAACATAAGGCGTCTGAATCAATATTCACGAAATGTTTTCTCTCTTCTCAGTGCAAATAAGCAGCCGAACGTCCGTAACAGGTTTTGGTCGAATGAATTAGAATGGTACATTAGGAATTTAGAGGCTGAATTTAGATAATATAACCGTTATATGAACAATAAACTGAGAGCGAGCGTTTGGAGATTTGCCACTAAAAGAATCTAAGAAATGTTATGAATGAATATAAGAAATAATTTCAGAATATCAAGAACTGGCTGTATAAATCATCGCATGTAAGAACAGAAATAATGGTAGGAGAGTCAAAAAATTTGATTTTTGGAGGGGAAACATATCAAAATATGTTTAAATATGTTTAAAGGTTAAAATTTGAAGAAAAAAATAATGTTGTAGTGAAATTTCCTGGATTATCCGCCTGGATGCTTGTAGTTATAAATCAAACGTTTTGAAGTATGATATTCAACGCATTACAGAGCAATAATAATAATAATAATAATAATAATAATAATAATAATAATAATAATAATAATAATAATAATAATAATAATGATAATAAAATGCCCGGATGAAGTACCAGGCAGTGGCTCTCATGGCTTCTGAACTTAATTGATTGGAAGTGTTTTGGAATTGTTTTGTCTTGGTATAAAAAGATGGGCTACAGCAAATATTCTGCTCTATACCACAGATTTGATTGTCAGTTGTTTGACCTTAACCAGTTGAGCATGT
>NC_068985.1:7236902-7240198 GCF_001194135.2 Octopus bimaculoides
GATTTGATTGTCAGTTGTTTGACCTTAACCAGTTGAGCATGTCCCTTGGTGGCTGACGATATGTGCATCTCTAATCATGAGCAGAAGTAGTGGGGGAGCGGTATAGCCATATGTTAAGAGGAATTCTTTGGGGTTTGAATAATTCACCTTCGAAAACATTGGTGTTTTGCTCAACATCCTGAAACAAACCTTTATTCAGGGAGCTTTTGAGCGTGATGGGCTACTCGACCTGAAGAAAATTCTAACTGCGAGGTCATGCGCTGTTTATCGTGACATGAGATCATCATGTCGTGCATATATGGTTGTGGTGCACGTGCCTGGTGTACCCTTATCAGACGGTTAGTCATGATGGGTATAACGGGCTTCGTATATTTTATTTACCCCAGTGTCACTTTGATGGCATGCACTGCTCTCTCATTCAATAATAATAATAATAATAATAATAATAATAACAATAATTATAATAATAAAGATCTTGAAAGATAATGATCTTTGAATACAAATTAGCAAAATGTGGAACCTGAAAACTGAAACAATACCCGTTGTCATAGGTGCCGTAGGAATAATAGCAAAAGGGGCTGATTGCTACCTAGCTCAGATACCAGGAAACCCCAACATGGCAGAAATTCAAAAGATAGTGCTCATGGGAACTGCCCATTTCCTACGTAAAAACTGTCTATGTAATCTCAAATTTTAAAGCAAACACATAATGTTTCAATGTGATACGACGCAGGTGTTGTTAGGTGGACAGAGAACATAAAAAGTACGGCCTGAACAGAGCACAGAAACGATACGAACATGAACCAGAAGGTGTTGCCAAGAACAAGGGATATAAGATACAGTGGGATTTCACGATCCAATGTGATACTCTAATTGACGCTCGGAGATCAGATATTGCTGTGGTAGATAAAGGAAAAAGGAAACCAAGATCATAAATATTGCAATACCTGGAGATGCACGCATAAGTGACAAAGAACTGGAAAATGATGAAAAAGTTGTTGTTGGCACTCCGTCGCTTACGACGTCGAGGGTTCCAGTCGATCCGATCAATGGAACAGCCTGCTCGTGAAATCAACGTGCAAGTGGTTGAGCACTCCACAGACACGTGTACCCTTACCGTAGTTCTCGGGTATATTCAGCGTGACACAGTGTGACAAGGCTGACCCTTTTGAAATACAGGTACAACAGAAACAGGAACTAAGAGTGAGAGAAAATTGTGGTGAAAGAGTACAGCAGGGTTCGCCACCATCCCCTGCCAGAGCCTCGTGGAGCTTTAGGTGTTTTCGCTCAATAAACACTCACAACGCCCGGTCTGGGAATCGAAACCGCGAGTCCGCTGCCCTAACCTCTAGGCCATTGCGCCTCCACAATGAAAAAGTACAGACTACTAAAAGACGAAATTGCAAGAATAGTTGTAGGGGCACTCGGAGCACTAACAACCAAGTTCGAGAAATGTGTCAAAGAAATCGGAATTGACGTGAGAGAAGAGCAAGCTCCAAAAAACCACTGTGCTGGAGACAGCTAGGATATTGAGATTGATACTTGGGTGTTGAATGTCTCTCACGATAATAACAAACAAGTGTACGGAAAGAGACCCTCGTAGAATCTACCAGAACAAACAAGACCGAACATTCTGAGAAGTATAACAATAACAACAATAATAATAATAGATGGCAGTATTTGTTTGCAATATGCGGTGTTTTGTTACTTGCAGTTTTGTTTGTTTTTTTTTGTGGGGTGAATTATTCGCTGAATATAACAGATTATTAGCAACGATATTTATCTTTAAATAGGTAAGTTTAAGTAAATTGATTATAAATATATCATATGAGAGCGCGTGGATTATTGGCAAGGGGGTTCGGCTCATCATCGTTGGGTCACGAATTCCATTTACGGTGAGGCGTTGTGAACTTGAAGAAAACACTTTATTTCTCATTGACCCAGTTTATTCAGCTGGCAGAAATGACTTGTACCTGTATTTCAAAAGGTCAGCTTTGTTCTATTCTGTGTCACACTGAATCTTCTTGCGAAGATTCAGAATAAACTTTCCTGAGAAGTTTTTTAAGAACTTTGTTAAAGGTACGCGTTTTTGTGGAGTATTCAGCCACTTACTTCGTAATTTCACGAACAAACTGATCAACTGATACACTCGTCGTCGTAATCGACGAACAGCTGTACCATGAATATATTTGTCTGCTGGATATAATAACGTATAATCAAGTGAGATAACTTTGCTGTTCAAATTTCCCTGAACTCCTATCATTTATTAACAGCAAAACTAATAACACAATATGAATTATCATAGCCCAAATACAAGCAACCTTAAAATATCAGTGCCAATATCTTATTTACTATGACACTCAGAATCGACATAAACCCAAACAACATAGATTACACTACATTCACGATATTCACTAATAATTTTCAGAAGATAGGAGAAAAAATGTGACATAATTCTCAGTAACCTCATCTTTTAATAAATACAATAGGGCATCTGTTAGACTCGGCAAAACGTTATACATAATGAAAGACATTCTTCAGTGAAGACTGTTTTATAGCGTATGAGCACAGAAAAGAAATATACTGGTGTTTTGGTAATGCTGCGGGGTCTTACCTTGTTCCATTCAATAAATAACTTGAGTCAGCTTTTGTTGACACGTTCGATGAAATGTCCTTTATTCGGCCATAAGTGGACATAGTTAAGCCCAGCTTTTACAGATGCGATAACAAAGACACTTAATATCTTTCTGTCAATGAAGTTTTAACGAAAAAGAACGAGTACAGTATACTGTGAATCATACAGCATATTTCAGAGCATACAACAGAAGGCTATGACTTTTCCTTTGTGTGAGTAAGCTATTAATGGTTTTCCGCTGTTTTCTCTGTGTTAGTGTCTGTAAGCAATGAGCTTATTATGGACAGTACTATTTGCTTGCAGTTCGTTGCCAAAAAACGAACTATCGACCGCTTGTTGTACCACCTTTATAATAGAAAATGTTTATTCGAACTGTGTCATTTTTCGACTTAATGCTGACCAGGCAGATTCTTACTAGTTTCTTGAGAGATGAATATCTCTGTTGGAAACAGGTACGGGTTAGCGTGAGACAAAAAAAAAAAGAAAGAAAACATCCACCGTAGAACACTTTGTTTCAATGTACTTTTGTTCTTTTGTCTTCTGTTCCAAGTATGAAAACGTAAAGGATGATCAGTTTGTACATATTTCTATATGATTATTTAGCATAATATGACCATGTACAAAAATTTATTTTATACATGCATATATATATATATGTGTG
>NC_068985.1:7240262-7242397 GCF_001194135.2 Octopus bimaculoides
ATATATACATGTGTATATATACATACATCTATATGTATGCATATATGCAGATATACATGCGTATACCCCGCCATACATATATATATATATACACATACATATACATGTGTATATATACATACATCTATATGTATTCATATATGCAGATATACACACGTACACCCGGCTATATATATATATGCACATATGTGTATTTTTTGTACGTGTGTATATCCGCATATATGCATGCATATAGATGTATATATATATATATATATATATATATATATATATATATATATATAAATTCATCCGCACGCACTCTTGCACATGCGCAGTCAGCTGCACACACATGCACATAGAGGTAGACACTGAAGCACACACACACCCATAGTCACACACAGATACACATACACACAAAATCACACAAAAATAATGTCTACAAATTTTAAAGAAAATTGTCAGTTGCTCTGCAAATACGATGAGAATAAAGTATAATTCCAATGAAAAAAAAATACATGAGGATCGAATTATTTTCTCGAGTCAATTTTAATCTAATAAATGGAAGATAAAGAAAAAAATGTTTTTGACATAGTGTTACTGATAAGCTGAGTACGAAAGAACTGAATTTAACACTGAGAATTGTAAATTTATTTTGTACAGTTTCCGCTAAAAGTATAAGAGAAGGGCCAGCTGATTATATCAATCACTGGATTGGACTGGTGGTATTGATGCGGGAATCTAAATTGCAAAATCGACCTTGACACTTGAACTCATAAATCTGAACGAATTTTTCTAAACGCTTTTACATCTTTCCCTCAACGTGATACTGTTTCTGCAAATCAGAGATTCAGGGTCCTTTTATTGTCCTTAGTAAAGGTATTGATAGCAATGAATAAAAACATCCCCTTACATCGGTTCCTTGTTAAATTTTCTTCACGTACACATGTGGTGCCTCGCTGACAACAATCTGCTCACAATGTCGGAGTATTTATGCAATCGCTTGACCTACTAGAAATAAAATTCAAATAAAAAGTTGACTCTATAACAGTTCACTGCTAGATACCGCAGCCAATTGTGCCCAAACTACTGTGTACCTTATTTTTCGTACCTCATCTTAGATAAACTATGTCTGCAAAAATAACAACAGCACAGTCACAACTTTAATACCTTCTGTTGTTACCCTACTGAATCATATTGGAATAAATTACATATTAATAAAGGAAGAACGTTGATCGATATCATCAACGATAGTTTTTGACAGGAACTTTATTGGATTTAACCTGAATCGAAAATCGTTAAAGTTGACCTCAGTTAGGTTTGAACTGAGAATGTAAGACTCGTAATAAACACTTCAAGGAACTTTTCCAAATCTCTAGCGATTCCGTCAGGTCTCCTGCTTGGTATTCTTGAGCCATATCTAAAAGCATCTTATATAAACTCTTCGAGATGATTGTTCGCTGTTCAGAAATGCATCTTAATATGATATGATTAAGGATGTCGTTGTTAAGCGTCAGATTAGCTCCGACTGAGCAGAATATATGAACAATAACATTCAGCATCTTCCTGCATATTAGTTCGTCGGTCGTTGTCGGCGATGACCAAGGACAAGGGAGAGAAAAACGGGGCTCGGTGTGTCCGGCTGCGGCCAATCATTCGGACACGTGCTCAGAAGGCTCTCTCGCAAGTCGTCTGCTGTTTGTCTGATGGCAGTGAAAGCAACAGATGGCTATGGACATGTGTAGTTGACGCTTTCTTTGTGCCCCCATAATCTTGTTCTGTTTGTAGTTGGTGTCACCTCTGTTGGTGCAGCATCATCGGGCTGGCAGGTCTTATGCTTGCGTTTTGCAAGTGTCGTGGTTGATCTCAAAGCATCTCAGTGAGACTTTAAGTGTGTTCTTCAAGCGATATTTTCTACCCACCATGCTACACCTGCCTTGCTTGCTTCTTACCTAAATTGACACTCCTTTCAAATACGGTGGCGTTTAGCTTTTTCTAATAGATAGGGCGACTGAGTAGAAAGTAACCTGGGAGCACATGCGTATTTAAAGAAAATCTATGTGAGGGACTTCAAAACTATTCTGCTTTATTTGCGTTTCTCTCTCTCTCTCTCTCTCTCTCTCTCTCTCTCTCTCTCTCTCTCTCTCTCTCTCTCT